>NW_007022210.1:0-1209 GCF_000164805.1 Carlito syrichta
CCTGGAGTCTCTTTGTTGATGAGCATCCCCCATTCTCTCATCATCACCTGTTGACTTAGGATCCATCACTTTGGGAAGAAAAGTATCCTCTGTAGTCACCCACGTACACAGTGGGTGCTGATTAAATGTTCACTGAATCATTCAGTTAATAATGGTGAGGTATTGATTTGTTGACATATTCTCCTTAAGGAAGAAATGCAGTTGCTTACAAGCAGCGTTAGGAGTCAAGCTTCCCCTAATCCCTTTCTTCTGTCCCTGGTGTTCTCAGTCCAGGAGCGCCCAGGTTTGTCTTCTTCTTGTGTCCCATCAGCCTGAGTGGAGAGCGGGGGCCCTGTGCTTATCTGTGGGGTGTGGTGAGGGAGCTTATCTGTGGGGTGTGGTGAGGGAGCTTATCTGTGGGGTGTGGTGAGGGAGCTTATCTGTGGGGTGTGGTCAGCATGTGATGAGGGAGTCACTGGTGCCCTGACCTCCTCTGAGGAGGGAACCCCTGCTTTAAGGGTACCCATACCCTCTCCCTGTGCCGCCTCTTAGCACTGTGGGGCAGGCAGGAGGGGAGTACCCGGGGACCCGCAGAGGTGGGCCTCAGAGCAGAGGTGGACCACATGCCTGGGGCCAGTGGGACTATAGGTTCTGGCTGGTAGGTGCTCCAGCCCGGGGTCACTTGGACTGCAGGGCAAGAGAGGAGTGCAGAGCAGAGGAAGCAGGCGGAGATTTTCTAGGAAGCCTGGGAACCACTTCCACAGAATGCTTTGCATAAATTTACATGGCAAAGAATAATCTTTGCATGCTATGTTCCAGAGGCTCTGATTCCAAGGCGACCAAAATGCCAGACATGACTCAGGACGCTGGAGTGTGCCTGCCTTTGGGATCAGGGAAAGAGGGCAGATAGGGAGGGGTGAGGAGACAGACAATAGTTCCCGACTCACCCCTAGAGTGACCAATCACCCTGCTTTGTCTGGGACTAAAGAATATCCCCAGATGCAAGAATTTTAGTGCTAAAACCAGGAAAGCCCTGTGTAAACCAGGGCAAGTTGTTTACCCCACATCCGTCCCCTACCCTGCACAGTATCCATGGCTGTACTCTGACTCCCAGGCTGTTGTGTCCATGTCATGGCACTGCAGCCATCAGTGATTGAGCACAGCTGCATGCCCCATGCATTCAGGAAATCCTTCTCAAGGAAGACCAGTTGAGCAGGCAATATGGGTCCA
>NW_007022211.1:0-857 GCF_000164805.1 Carlito syrichta
AGTCAACTTAGATTCCTAGTAATTTTGTCCTTTTAGAAATCAGTATAACCTGTCCCTTAGCTCTTGGAGCCTGTGCTTTCGAACTTGTCACTGTGAAGAACTGCAAAAGAGTGTTCTCTCAGAAATGTGTTTAGGTTTTGCATCCAACTTTAGAAGTTTCTTATTTTGAGTAGACTCTTGTAAGTCTTTTCCAGTTTTCTGCTGTTGCTTTTATTGTAAAACGTCCTTTACTTTGACCTACATGCATATAGACCTTTGCCTATATATTCTTCTGGTTTCCTGTGAATTTTAAAAAAATATTTAATTATTTTATTAATCTGGAATTTATTGTAGTGTATAGTGAGGGTAGAAGTCTAACTTTATTTTTTCCTAAGTAGCCAGTTGCCTTAACAATGTTTATTATATAACCCACCTTTGGTTATAATGGCATAGCCTAGAAGCAAAGAGAGAGATCAAGCAGTATATCAGGAGCGATATCAAGAAAGAGATACCAAGGAGTGTATATGCCATCATGTTTTCCTGTCTGAGGAGGTAGCATATGTATTTACATTTGTATGGTGGTGACTGGGGGGCAGGTCTTCTGTGCTCTCTCTGCCCTCTTCTCCAGTGGCCTTGGTGCTGAGTCTGACTTCACAGTGATGAGCAGCTGCTTCCCACAGTGGGCACAGTCACATCTTGGCCTTGGTTCCTTTTGCCACTGGCTGGCAGTGCCCTTTGCAGCCCTGCCTTGAGACGGGCTGTAGTAAGAGTGACTTACCTTGGATGGTTCTCCCCTCTCCCAGAGGGGAACTGACCATTGCCCCTCATCATCGGGCTCCATTGTACAGTCGTGGTCCCAGGACTTTTTGCTCTTTGTA
>NW_007022212.1:0-844 GCF_000164805.1 Carlito syrichta
GATTTTAATTTGCATTGATCAAAGTTCACTCTTTTGTATATGAAATTTGATGGATTTTGATATATACATAAAACCATGTGTCTACAATTGCAGTGCCATGCAGAATACTTTCATCACGTTTAAGAAAATCACCTTTGCTTTACCTATTAAGCCTCTTCATGAGCCCCTGGCAACCACTGATCTTTTACCATTGTCATAATTTTGCCTTTCCCAAAATAGATAGTTGAAATAATATTGTATATAGCTTTTTCAGATTGACTTCTTACACTGAGCAATAGGCATATAAGATTGACTTATGTTTTTTGTGGCTTGATTGTTAATTTATATTAACCACTGGATAATATTCCATAGTATAGATGTTCCAATTTGCTTATCTATATGACTATTGAAGGCCATCGTGTTTGCTTGCAATTTGGGAGATTTTAAATAAGACTACTATAAACACTTGTATGGAATTTTTTGGTATAGACATAAATCTTAGAATTAGGTGGGTAAATAGCTAAGTTTATGGTAAGACTATGTTTTGTCTTATAAGAAACTGATTTCCAAAGTGGCTGTGGCATTTTTCATCCCCACCTGTAACAAAGGAAGATTCCTGTTGCTTTACTTTCTCTCTTGGTATTGTCAGTTTGGGGGATTATAATCATTCTGATAGATGTGATTAGTGTCCCATTATAGTATCAATTTGCTATTTTTTAATTTTATTTTAAAGATGTGGGTACAATTCAGGGTTAGTTATACAAATGTTCATTATACAGGTGCCCTTGTTGATGAGGAGTGCCCCCCACCCCCAGAAGATTCCTACAACTACCAATCCCGCCCCACCCCCACCCCCACCCTGGCA
>NW_007022213.1:0-831 GCF_000164805.1 Carlito syrichta
CTCAGAACTCGGAATACTTTGCTCTGTGCTTTTTAGTATTGTCTACATTCACAGCTCTTTCTATTTGTTAATTACGCTGTCATAATCTGTTAGCTCATCACTTTATAAAAGAGGTAATTCCTGCCCCTTCGCCATCCTTAAGCAAGCAGGCTACAAATGGAGACTAACCTACAGTGCAATTAGGTGGCACACTGACATGCAGGCTCCCATTGATTTTAACTTCAAAACAAAACTGAAGCTCATTAACATTTCATTGACCGAAACATCACTTATTTGTGTCTTTGTTGACTGTCTTTTCCTCCACTGGAATAAAAGCATCCATGAGGGCAGAGACCATGTCACCAGTGCCCAGAAGGATGGCCACCGTCAGTGTCCAGTAAACACTCATGGAACAAATGAGGGAGTAATCTACAGGACTCGAGCAGCCACTCTGAACACACACTCTTGCTTTGGGCACAATTGTGACAGCTTGGCTACTGTTCCTTGGTTCATTACATACGTAGAGTCAATAAAGAAGAAAAGACAGCAAGAGGCAGCACAGAGGCAACAGGAGCGACATAAGGGAAGAAAGACAGCTAGAGAAGGCACAAGGCAGAAACAGCATGCACCCAGCTAGGGCAGTCTGGCTCCGCCTACCAACTCACAAATGGTAGCACCCACACCTAGGGCACTTCAGTGTCGCTCATGAACGAAAGGATTCATACTCAAAGGTTGTACAGCTATTTTATTTATCGAATTACTGTCTATAATAGCAAAAGACTGAAAACTCTAAATGTCCATCCAAAAAAGAACTGGTTAAACAAGTGTGTGTATGTGCAAATTTCATGACGA
>NW_007022214.1:0-901 GCF_000164805.1 Carlito syrichta
GGACTCAAAAAAAAAAAAAAAAAATTGAATGAGACTTTCAAATGTCCTATAGGACTTTCATGTGTGTATAAAATTTATTTATTCTCTGTGCTTAAATTCAACTCCTCTTATATAAGGCTTTAAGTAGCTTTCACACATTTTTAAGGTTATAAATTTTTTAGAAATCCAACTATTATACAAGCCAAGGGGAGACTGTACATTGTTTGTTGGGAAACTTTACTGAGATTCATTCACTATTTTGAAAACTCATGTCCTGGACAGCAACACTGTTCATGGTGTTTGAGTCTCTAGTCCAACATGATACATTCTGCACTTGTGGTTGTTGCATTCCTGGCGATTCTACCCACAGATGTAAGCCTCTGTGTGCCTAAGAATTTCTATTCTATGCTATATATTCCTTTATTATAAGTGTATTTTGTTTATACTTTATATTATATAGTTAGATCACTATACAGGTTTAGAAATGCTTTATGTTATCTACATTACCTGTGAATTCCATTTCAGAATAGTAATGAAGACAAACAATATTGTTATGAAAAGGGGCATTGGGCCTAACAGAGTTCTAGACAGTAAAAATAAGCACAATCTTCAAGGCTTGAGGGAATAACACCCGGGAAAGGTTGAGTCTTTTTTCTATGGGTTCTTTGGGTCTGCATTAGAGCTTAGCTGTGAAGGACATCCTTGATACAACTCAAGAGCTTCTCTAAATGTCTCTTATTAACCTTCAACATCACTTTGACCCTGACCTCCCAGATCACTGATTACTGTCGGTGACCTGCACTGACCAGGGAAGGGTTAGGACCGCACCGGTGAATCAGAACGGAGAGAAGAAAACTACTCGGAGGCAGCTCTTCTGGGACAGTCTGGCCAGACTGAAGCCGATTTTATTCAAACCTTTTCC
>NW_007022215.1:0-817 GCF_000164805.1 Carlito syrichta
AATTAAGCATGAGCAAATTTCAAAAGGTTGAAGTAATACCAAGCATCTTCTCAGATCACAGTGGCACAAAAATGAACATCACTACCAAGAAGAACCCCTCAAAGCACAGGGAGACATGGAAACTAAAGAACATGCTGCTGAATGACCTTTGGATAAACACAGAAATCAAGACAGAAATAAAAAGATTTCTAGAAACAAATGAAAACAAAGACAAAACATATTAAAACCTCTGGGATATTATGAAAACAGAGTTGCAAGGGAAGTTCATAGAATTACACATACATATCAAGAAAATAGAGGGATCACAATTAAACAGCCTAATGTCACAACTGAGGAAGCTGGAAAGACAAGAACAATTCAATCCTAATTTCAGTAGAAAAATCTAGATTACTAAGATAAAGTCACAATTTCAGGAAACAGAAGGCAAAAATATCATAGAAAGGATCAAGAAGACAAAGAGTTGATCCTTTGAAAGGATAAGACTGACAGATACTTGGCCAGACTGACTAAAAAGAGAGAGAAAAAGTCTGAGTAAACACAATTAGAAATAAAAAAGGCCATGTCACAACTGACCCCAAAGAAATTAAAAATGTTACCAGAGATTACTATGAACATCTGTATGCAAACAAATTAGAAAATGTAGAGGAAATGAAGAATTTCCTGGCATCACACACCTCCCAAGTTTGAAACAAGAAGATAATGAATACCTAAACAGACTAATAACAATCCAGGAAATCTACTTAGTTATAAGAAATCTTCCCACCAAAAAAAAAAAAAGAGAGACCTGAACCAGATGGTTTCTCAAATGAATTCTACA
>NW_007022216.1:0-815 GCF_000164805.1 Carlito syrichta
ACACCCTCAGCCTCTGGCGATGCCCACATGAGCAGACTCTGCCTCCGCTTCCATTCCCACGTGCCCCCTTGACTTCCGCTGATGCCTGCGCATGTGCCCTCAGTCTCTGCCAATGCCTGTGTGCATCTCCTTGGCCTTTACCGACATCTGCATGTGACACTTGTACGAGTGCCCTCAGCTTCTGCCTCTGCTGGTGCCCCCACACGCACCCTCTGCCTCCACCAACACTCTGCCTCCGCTGACGCTCTTGCACGTGGCCTGCACCTCTGCTGATGTCTGTGCGCACACCTTAACTTCTTCCCCTGATGCTTGTGCACATGCCTTGGCCTCCACGGACATTTGCACGTGCAACCTCTGCCTCTGCCAATGTCGGTGTGCTTCCTCCACTTTCGCTGATGCTTGTGTGCGTGGCCTCTGCTCCCACTGACACCCACGTATGCAGCCTCTGCCTTCATCGACAGTTACATGTGTGCCCTTGGCCTTTGTCTGTGCCTGTGCACACTCACTTGGCCTCTGCCAAAACATGTGTGTGTGCCCTCTGCTTCCATCAAGGCCCATACGCTCACTCCCGGCCTTGACCGAAGCCGGCTCAAGGCCCCTCTGCCTCTGCCAACTGTGCACATGCCCTTGGCCACTGCCAATGCCCACGCATGTGCTCTTGGGCTCTGCCATCATCTATGTGTGTAGCCTTGGCCTCCTCCGATGCCCACCTGCATGACCTTGGCATCTGCTGGCACCCACGTGCATGACATCTCTCTCTCTGACACACATGTGCACCCTCACCCACTATCAATACCATTGCGCACGCCCTCGTC
>NW_007022217.1:0-807 GCF_000164805.1 Carlito syrichta
CTTTTTCTATAGTATTTGTTCTCAGCTCTCCTGGAATACAAAGTAAATTATGGACACTACCTGCTGGCCAAATTTCAGCTTATCACTAATCTGACAAGTGTGAGCAGCCCCGAGAAGCACAATTTAATCTGATCAGAGATAGCTTAAGTTATGCTGTCTCTTGGGATAGATGCTTGCATTACTTTTGAAATGCTCGAAGAATTCTATGCACTTCAGCGTTTTTTCATGTTGCCTTCAGAGAGCCTGATCTGTTTATCTAGAAGATTGTCTATAAAAGCCATTTATCGCTTCTTCCCATGTCTTGACTTTCATGTGTTTCTGAACTTTTTCTACTCCAAAGTTTATATGTAACCAACACAAAGTAGGTTTATTTTGTTTTTCCCATAAATATGTTAAAAGATTGGCCTTAAATAAATAATATTATTGGCTTATTTCAGAATGAAGGATGTCCAATGCTTTCTGGTCCTTTCTAAGTGTTCCTTTAAGAACAAGAGGACAATGTTTCTAGATAGAACGGAAAACTACTTCTCTCCACAGGTAAGTCTAGGTGACTGAAACCTATCCAGAGAATGGATTCTTTGATTCAATTATACATGAATCAATTATGTATTTCACAGAACATGTTTTATGTGTGTATGTATGTATGTATGTATGTATGTATGTATTTTTAGGTCAACTGAATGTAGTCTAGTTTAGTCAACCAAAAAATTGAGAGAGAAGGAAAATATTGAAACAAACAAGAAAAAAAAGCAGTTCTTTTTTTTATTTTAAAATTGTGGGGTACAATTCAGGGTTAGTTTACAAATA
>NW_007022218.1:0-1176 GCF_000164805.1 Carlito syrichta
GTGTACCTTTGGTGTGCCTTCTTGGCCTACCTATGGTGTGGCTCCATGTCCTCCTCACAGGATGCCTTCTCAGTCTTCCTGTGATGGGTTTCCTCAGCTTCCCCATGGTAATAACTTCTCAAATATCCCATTGTGGTGAAGTTTTTCACTTCCATGGCATGTCTCCTTGGTATTCTGACAGCACACAACTTTAGTGACCACACAACCTTCTTATGGCATGACGCCATGGATTTCTCTCAGTGTGTGTCTTTGGCCCTTATGCAGTGTGCCTCTCCATCATTCCTGTAGCCTTCTTGGGTTCCATATGGCAGGCTGCCTCAGCCTCCCCACTGTGCACTGCATCTCCTTGATCTCATGACTGTGTGCTTTCTCAGCCTCTCAATGGCAGGCTTCATTGGCCACCCAATGGCATGCCTCTTTAGCCTCCCCATTGTGCCTCCTCAGCCTCCCTGTCATGTGCATCTTTGCTCTCCCCATGGTGTACATCCTCAGCCTCCCCACAACTTGTCTCCTTGGGGTGTCCTTGTGTACCTCTTCAGTAAATCTGTGATGTGCCTCCATGTCCTCTCCATTACTTGCATCATCAGCCACCCTATGTCACTCATCCTCAACTTCTTAACAGCACTTAGTGCCTTCTCAGATTCACCACAGCATGCTTCCTCTGCATCCCTGCAGCATGGCTCCTCATGGTCATTCTGCCAAGCATCCTTGGCAGCCCCCTGGTGCCCTGCCTTGGAATCTTCCCAATGCATCTCTTTGACCTTCTTCCAAAATGCTTCCTTAACCTTTCAGAGGCACACCTTCTAGTATTCCCCACAGCATATCTCCTTTGTTTCCCTGTGGTACTTCCTCAGCCTTTCTGCAATGAATCTTCTAAAACTTCCTGCAGTGCAACTCCTTGGCATCCTTGCCATGCACTTCCTTGGCCTCCCCATGGTATGCCACTTTGACTTATGTGGCATGCCTGTTTGGCTTCCCTGTAGCATATTTCCAGTCTCACCACACCATTTCTCTTCAACCTCCCTTTGATATGCATCCTCAGCCTATCCATGGCATGTTTCCTCACCATGTCCATAGTGGTCCCATTCTACACTTCCTTGACGTAACAGTAGCTTTCCTCTTTGACAAACTCATGATGTGACTCCTTGTACTTTCTGTGGCATAACTCCTCAGTGC
>NW_007022219.1:0-789 GCF_000164805.1 Carlito syrichta
AACTTAGGAATACAGTTGACCCTTGAACAATATGAGTTTAAACTGTGCAGGTTCACTTATACATGGATTCTCTTCTACCTCTGCCACTCCTGAGACAGCAAGACTAGTCTCTCCTCTTCCTCTTTCTTCTCCTCCTCAGTTTACTGAATGTGAAGACAATGAGAATGAAGACTTTCATGATGATGATCCATTTCCACTCAATGAATAGAGAAAATATGTTTTCTTTTCCTTATGATTTTCTTAACAACATTTTCTCTTCTCTAGGTTACCCTACTATAAAAATACAGTATATAATACATGTAACATACAAAACATGTTAAGCAACTGCTTATATTATGGGTAAAGTTCTGGTTATTCATGGATTTTTGTGCAGAAGGTCAACACCCATACCCCTCGCATTGTTCAAGGATTAGCTGTACATCTTATTCTATTCAGTATATAGAAAGCGATCTCATCCTTTAAAAGCTGTATCTTTTATTCTAAATAAGTACAATTGCCCCTTGGTATGCTTGGAAAATGATGTATTTGCATATAACCTATATATATCCTCCTGTGTACTTTAAACTATCTGTAGATTACTTATAATAACTAATATAAGGTAAATGCTATACAAATAGTTGTTATACAGTGTTTTTAAGTTTTGTATTATTGTTTTTATTTTATTTATTTTTATTTCAATAGCTTTAGGGTACATGTGGTTTTTGGTTACATGGCTGCACTGTAAAGTGGTGAAGATTAAAGTGGTGAAGATGTCTGGGCTTTAAGTGTACCCATTACCTGCACTAGTGC
>NW_007022220.1:0-778 GCF_000164805.1 Carlito syrichta
GTAATTCATTGATGTTAGCATTACATAGTCATAGTACAATTATCACATTAAGAAATAAACATTCTTTCTTCAAATTTCACCAGTTCAAATTTCTCCAGTAATGTTCTTTTGTCTTTTCTAGATGTCTATCTAGGATCCTATGTTGCCTTTAGGCTTTTTATTTCTCAGTCCACTCCAATTTTCAAGAGTTCTTCGATCTATCCTTTTTTTTCATGATCTTAACACTTCTGGAGAATTATCAGCTATTTTGTAGAATGTCCTTTGATTTGGATTTGTCTGATGTTTTCTTGCAACTGGAATGAAAGAGTTTTTATAGTTTTGGCAAGAATACCACAAAAATAATGTACATCCTTTTAAGTGCATCTTATCAACAAATTCATGAGGTTGATATATCTTCTTACTTGGTATATTAACCTTGATCAATAGGTTTTGAATAGTACATGCTGAGTTTCTATGTTTACAAACTATTAAATTAAATTTTTAGTAAAAAGAAAATACACACACACACACACACACACACACACACACACACACACACACATTGGGAGGAGGAACCTTGAGACCTTTCAAAACTTACATTGAATTATAGTATATTTGGATCTATGAGTTAAAATGGAATATTATTAGTACCCAATATTGAACAATTTCTTTAACCTTTGACCAAGTATAAATTTCTTCAAACTGACTCTTGTGATTTTTCAATGAACACTCATTTTTTAAAAAAATTACATTCTTTATCCAAAGTGACCTGGCTCCAATTTTTAGAGAATGAGGTTTA
>NW_007022221.1:0-775 GCF_000164805.1 Carlito syrichta
CCCCCCCACAAAAGAAAGCTTTATGGATACATGCAATAACGTGAATAAATCTTAAAATAATTACATTGACTAGAAGCCAGACAATAAAATAATACTGCAATTCTCTTACTCTGCTAACGGGAGAAAGTGATCTCAATGTGCAAAGCCAACACAATATTAGTATCCAGAGCATGAAAAACGACTTCTAAGTCAATAAGAAAAAGACTGAGAAAACCCCCATAGAAAAATGCCTCAAAAATAACCAATTCACAAAAGAAGGAACAAATGTGGCAAATAAATATATATAAAAAGAAGTCCAATCTCACTATTATTCTGGGAAAATGGCAATTAATTTACATCCAGCAGATTGGTAAAAACTAGCAAGTAATGTGAGGGTGTGGTACAAGGGGTGACTCACTGCATCAAGCTGGGAAACAGGTATAGCTGGGAAACTGCTCATGGTCTACAGCCTGGGAATGCTGCTTCTAGAAAATTCCTCATGACATGCACAGAAAGACATGTATAAGAATGCTCACTGGGGCATCCTTGTGCTAGCAAAGGATGGGTAAGTCAATTGTAGTACATTTAATAAAAGGTCTGGGGTTAAACATTTGAACTAGAACGACACTTACCGACATGGATAAATCTCAAAAATGAATGCCAAGTAAGGACCCTTTGCTGCAATGTGGAGTGCACAGTAACATGTTCCTTGGTAAAGTTTAAAACCCTACAAAAGAATTTTCTCTATTGTTTATGGGAACATAAAAATGTAGTAAAAGTAGAAAATGTAAGTGAA
>NW_007022222.1:0-766 GCF_000164805.1 Carlito syrichta
AAAGTGAACTGTAAAAAGTACAGACTTGATCATTTTCCTGCTTAATCTCTTCATAATCGTGAGTCTACTTTCTTCTGGAATCCCTCTTCTCTCCATTTTGTCAAAGAAGTAATTCCTTTAAAAATAATAAAAAATAATCTGTTAATATTCCCCAAATGACTGTGTCAGTGCCCAGGATCTGCAGCTCAGCACAGGTATTCTCTATTAAGAATACTATACTAGGAGTACCAAAGCTTGGAGCTTTATTATCTGAAGACAATGGAAAGATTATGACAGAAAACTGTTAGTGACTAGCCTTTGTGAACCTTTGAAAATCTTCAATACGATACCCCTCAGAAGGTAGAGAACTAAAGACCCAGCCATCCTCTCAAGCTATTTACAATGTGAACAATGCAATTAGATAATGTAAATAAAACAATTAGAGCCAAAGAAACAATTATATTCTAAGAACCCTGGCAGTAATAAATGAAAAGGTCTCCATATAAAATTGTGGTCTAAACATAGGTTTCTCAACCTCAGCACCATTGACTTTTGGATCATAAAATTCTTTGTCATGGGAGGGACATTCTCACAGGACATTTAGCAGCCTCTCTAGCCTCTAATCGATGTTTTCATGGCGGAGGACTGTCAGATGTCTCATATTTGAGTACGCTCTAACTTTGCGTTTCATCTAAACATTATCAAAACATTGCCAAATAACAAGACCAACTCCAAATTTATTGCACTTCCCTGCTCTTAAAGTAAATCCTCTGGCAAAGGCAAGAAG
>NW_007022223.1:0-843 GCF_000164805.1 Carlito syrichta
GTTCCAGCTACTTGGAAGGCTGAGGCTGAAGGATCACCTGAGCCCAGCAAGTCAAGGCTGTGGTGGCCATAAGCACGCCACTGCACTTCATCCTGGCAACAAAGTGAGACTCCAACAAAAAACAAAAAAAAGAAAGAGAGAGAGAGAGAGAGAGAAATAAGTAAATAAATAAATAATCTAAACAATTCTAGGGAGAGCTTAAGCACTTGGGGCTAAAAATCCCCTTCCGGACTTATTTAGAGGTAGCAGAACCCATCTTTATTATTCTAACCCACCATCAACCCAGGCAGTGCCCTCTGCTCCTAAAACCCCTCTCCACACCCCTAACCATTTGAAATAAGATGGTTGAAGGCAGGAAAGGAAAGAAAAGATCTTGAGTCTGAGTAAAGGGTGCTGTGACCTCTCCCTCTACACTACAGAAAGTTAGGTGTAGAATCCCTTCTATGTGCTAGATCTCATTCTATGTGAGCAAGTAGAGCTACTCTGCAATTGGTTTATGACTTTAACAACTAAGCAAACAGATCTCCTTTTATCCCCTGTTCTTCCCTCTAATGGTTGAAAAACTTTGGTCAAGTTCTGTCATTTTTTAGATCTCAGTAGGATAATGATGCTCATTTTTCATGTACATTGTGAGGCTTAAGATAACATGTAAAGTGCTTAGCATGGAATCTGGCACATCTTAAGTTCTCAAGAAACAGTAGCCATTATTAATCTACAGATGATTTCAAATCCCCAGCCCTGCCTTCTAAAACTCTAAGTCCAAATTTCTGACTGTCTTCAAGGCAGCTTCATTTGAATGTTTTCATGATACCTAAAACTTAATACGTCTAAATTTACACTTAC
>NW_007022224.1:0-745 GCF_000164805.1 Carlito syrichta
CGTCTTTCAGGGAAGAAATAGGCAATCTTTGCCGACTCATCTTTTCTCTCCCTCTTTTTACTCTTTAATTCATTATAAACAGGTTTCCTCTCTTATTACTCTTCTGCCAAATATAAAGGCCTGTGTTGAGTCCCATCCATAGGAGAGTGATTAAGAATTCATTCTAGAGCCAGCCTGCTTGGGTTCAAATATTGACCACCCTAATAACTAGCTGAGTGACTTTGAGCACATTGACTGATTTCCCAGGATTTTAGTTACCTTCTCTGTAAGTAGGAGGTGGATAGTTCCTACCACCTGGAGCCGTTGTGGAGGATACATGAAATTATACAGGTAAGCACCCAGAGCAGTGCCTGCTGAAGAACAAGTGCTGACAAGTACCTGCTGTTATTAATAGTGACCACAATGGACGTTCTTGTCCCCTCTACTTCTGGAAGCCTTCTCTTCTCTGTCATTCCACATTGCCACTTGCTGGTTTTTCCTTCCCTACCCCACACCCCACCTGCTTAATCAGCTCCTCTTGTCGCAGCACACCAGTGCTCAGACCCTCTGGCTTCTCACACTCTTACATTTTGCCACATGTTCCCCATGGTGACTTCATTCACCCTGTTTATCACTGATGGTTCTGGAATAGTCTGTATCCAGCCCAGACTTCTATCCTGAGCCCCAGACCAAGCTTTGCATAGCATGCTAGAGTATCCAGTGTTAGAAGTACCTCAAACATGCCCCAAACTGAAGTCATTACCTC
>NW_007022225.1:0-737 GCF_000164805.1 Carlito syrichta
AATCCACTCACCTCGGCCTCCCAAAGCACTGGGATTACAGACTGAGCCACCGAGCCCGGCAAAACCCTATTCTTGACTGGGCACAGTGGCTCATGCCTGTAATCCCAGCACTTCAGGAGGTCGAGGCAGGAGGATTACCTGAGGTCAGGAGTTTGAGACTAACTTGGGCAACAGAGTGAGACCCTGTCTCTAAAAAAATAAAAATAAAACATTTGCTGGGCGTGCTGGTACATGTCTATAGTTCCAGGTACTCAGGAGGCTGAGGCAGGAGGACTGCCTGAGCCCAGGAGTTCGAGGCTGCAATGAGCTGTGGTGGCACCACTACACTCCAGCCTGGGCAACAGAGTGAGACCCTGTCTCAGAAAAGAAAAACCAAAACATTTTTCCAAGGGCCGAACGATGCACCACTGAGTGTGATCTATGGCTAGGATGCTGAGCCCCTGCATGTTCCAGCTGATTCCCTACCTGCACCCTGAGCCTGAGAGGCAGGAATGAGCTGGCCGACCGAGGAAGGTCACTAGTCCCGACAGAGGAGACGGGAGGTTTCAGGATCAGCAAAGCAGGGAGGACATGGCAAGCTTGTCTTCGTCCTGTCAGCCTGAGCACCTTTCCACAAGATGGTGTCTGTCCTCTCTGTGCTTAAATTCGCCCACCCACAAACTATTTCTTTGCAGACTCACATTCACAATGCGATCCTGGCAGGAGGCGTGGCCGTGGGTGCCTCCTGTCACCTGATC
>NW_007022226.1:0-738 GCF_000164805.1 Carlito syrichta
CACACACACAAATATATCACCAACTGAGGAGTTTGTACAAAGAAAATGAAAAATGTGTTCTTTCATACTGATCACTGTACTCAGTCAATTTGCTGTTACAAATGAATAAGTCCTTCCTTTCATCTCAGAATTAAAACATTTTTGATAAGCCAGATAGTTTACAAAATAAAAAACCTCCAGGTTGCTTTAATCATCTCTGGGTGGACCAAGGCAACAGAAGTATATGGAAGACAGCACTTTTCCTAAGCCATGGACTCTTTGCATACAGTGCCATACTGTTTGTGCTGTGTAGTTTCCCAGCCTTTTACAGAAAAATCACAAGGATTTTACAAGCTAACTTATCATTATCTGTCAGGGCAATATTCATTATTAGATAAGCATGACTAGCAGCTGCAAATTCTACTACAATGTTTCTAGAATGGCCAGTTAAATGATAGAAGTGAAACTAGGAAAATTAAAATGTGAAAATGTAAAATTGACTCAGACAATGGAATCTCTGAGTAACGTTATCTTGTCTAATGTATTGCAGATGAGTTCCCAGATAGTGTCCTCAATTACAATAGGACCCCCCAACACATAGAAACATTTCACAAATTATTTACCCTCCCTAACTTTTTCACATTGTTCTATGTGAATAAAATCCGCCTTCATAATCTTTTGAGAAAAGCCTCCCAATTCACCAAAAAAAAAAAAAAAAAAAAAAGAAAGAAAGAAAAAAAAAAAAAAAAAAAAAAAAAA
>NW_007022227.1:0-727 GCF_000164805.1 Carlito syrichta
AATTGTTTTCCTGATTTTGTTGAATTGTTTATCCATAGTCTCTTATACTCAGTGAGTTTCCTAAAAAGAGCATTAATCTGAATTCCTTTTCTGGCATTTTATACATTTCTGTATGATTGGGATCTGGAGAATTATTTTTTCTTTATTCATTCTTTTTATTTGTAAGAGGTGACTTTTTTTTGCATTTTTATGGTTGATGTGTCCCTATGTTGATTTTCTCACATCTAGTGGAATAGTCACTTCTTCCAATTTTATGTAGTAGGTTTTGTAGGGAAAGACTTATTTACATGAATCTGTCTCAGAGTGTTAGTTTGGTGAGGTGCATTGGCCTTGGTTCGAGGTAGATGCAGCAGTGTAGTCTCTTTATAGTTTCTTCAGGTGTAGTCCACATTAGTGGTGTTTGCAAATTCCTCAGTAGCCTAGGTTGAGAGAATTTATGGCAATAGTGAAGTGGCTTTACCAGGAGTGGGCTCACTGTGCTTTTCTCTCAGGTAGGGACACATATATACACATAGTGGATTGGTCAACTCAGAGTCTGTCTAACTGGGTTTGGAGTCACATGACAGTTATTGTGGCCAGGAGTGTGAGCACAGCTGCTTGGCTGACCTGAGAATGTGTCAGCTGGAGATAAACCACAGGACCATTTTTCAGGCCCAGGACACAGCTGTACAGTTGCTCAGTTGGCCTGGGACAGCTGACGGGACTAGTCCTCAGGGACAGCTGACGG
>NW_007022228.1:0-724 GCF_000164805.1 Carlito syrichta
AAACACACACACACACACACACACACACACACACACACACACACACACCACTTTAGAGACTCCACCAAACCCTGTGTCTAAAGATTGTTGCTCCCTTTAACTCAATCCTTTTAACTTAAAAATGGGCTGAAGGGCCTTGCATCATAGACATTCTAAAATATTAAAAGTCAACCTTTATATCTTTTTGTATGGACACTGTCCTAGGTTTGCAAGAAACACTCAATTTCTTACTGTATGACTCCTCCAGAATTCTTTTTTCAGATTATATGTGGGTATGCAAATTTCTCGTCACAAAATTTCTGAAAACAAAGGCCATTATAACACCTTTCTATGTACTTTTGCAGTGGGCAGAGATTATACCATTTAATTTTTAGAAAAACCCAGTTATTTACATTTGGTCCATTTTAGAGATGAGATAACTGAGAGGTTGAATACCTAATGAGAAGAAGATTTAAACCCAGATCCCTCTGATTCCAAAGCTGAGAACCCAACCACTAAGACCAAAGTATGCCCCATCCCATAAACAATGATTATAAATATATTATTTTTTAAATTTGGCTGAGATACATAAAAAATTACTATATTTTCTTTTTAGATCATCTTTGAATAGAAGATATTTTGCCTACCCCTTCTTTATCTAAAGAAGTAAGCACAAGCCGGGCTCGGTGGCTCAGCCTGTAATCCCGCGCCTTTGGGAGGCTGAGGTGAGTGGATCGCCTGAGCC
>NW_007022229.1:0-1143 GCF_000164805.1 Carlito syrichta
CCTCCAGAACCAAGGATAATTTACTGATGTTTTAAGCCACTAAATCTGTGGCTATATGTTGCGGTGGCAACTGGAAATGGACACGGTGCCCTCCCCTTCCCACATTTCACAACTTATTAATAGTTACATGTACATGCAGTTACAGGCACACACTTTCTACCTCCTTAACCACACATCTACAAGCACATTGCAGTGTTTCACGCACATCAGAAAACTATCCCCTTTACAAAATAATTCTTGCAAAAAGGTTTCTTTAAATAGTCCATACCACCGATGCATTTGAAATAAACATATCCCAAATGGCTTACTTTAGTCTTCTGCTCAACGTGTGACTCTGAGTCCGCTAAAAGTCAACGTATTCAGCAACTGTGAGGATTTCTGCTTAATGATCTACTCATCCTTTCTTACTAGAAACTTCTTACTAGAGCTTCGTTTTCTTACTAGAAACATGGTGTTGCCATGTGAATGAGATAAATCATACAAATAAAACTCCTAGTATCATTCTTATATAATGAGTGTTCAATGCACGATGATATCACTGTTATCATCATAGTGTCACATCAAGCCATAAGGTCATCAGACTGATCCCCTGGGGTCCTTACAGAGATCTAACTTAAAAGCCACAAGATGGACCGATGAGCCTGGAAAACTAAGTCTGATGTCCCTCTTGTCTTACCGCAGGTTACCACCTCTCCCCCATTGGCTAGCCGCTTCTTGATGATGCCATCTATAATGAGATGCCATCTATATTAGGGGCCAGGGCTGGATACCAGACACAAGAAAGTAATTTACAGTGCAGGAACTGAAACAGGAATGTTAGGAATTAGTGTCATGTGACTGTCATGGACAGAATCAGGGTGTAGCATGGAACAGAAGGAGACACAAGGGAGGCCATGTTGGAAGCAAAGTCCTGCAGTCAACTAAACGAACAATGTTTCAGGAATAAACTCAGAAGAGCATTCATTCGGCAAGGCAGGGTTGGCATGTCCACAGCCAAGGCAAACTTCACAACACAGGTGAGTCCCCTGGCTGGTCTACCTGGAGCCATTCTAGCAGCCCAGTTACTTCAATCAGACATGACACTGGGGCACTCACACCTGCCTCCCAGCATACCCTAGAGAGAGAGAGAGAGAGAGAGAGAGA
>NW_007022230.1:0-949 GCF_000164805.1 Carlito syrichta
GAATCTCAGGGATCCATCTATGCGGTGACCATCTTGCTTCTCGAATCTGCAGAGACTTTCATAGTCCCACATGTCCCATTGCCATCTTGTCAGAAATCGCATGGTAACTTTTAAATGAAATGGTTTCTCCTAATCGAGACTCCTATTTTTCCAAAATTTGATGAGTTTACAGCTTTAAGGGAATTTAGCAACCTTCTCCTTTATTATTTTCAAAATTAATCTATTGAAGATTATATTCCTCAAATTGATTTTTTTTACTGAAAAAGGAGACAAATATTCCATTGACAAAAAAAGTTTGGGACTGCCTGAATACGGAGAACTGAAGGGGTTTATTTACTGCAGTCTTTTGAAAGCTCTGAATGCTCTCATTTTCTTGGCAACATACCTTGGAACTGCAAAGATAGAGCTGTAGTCAGAATTGTCTTTTTTGACCCTGGAATGTTTTTCCCCTAAGTTTTACCATCTTCTGCTTTCCATAGGACTTAGTTTGAAAAACTCTCTAGTTCAAGTCTTGTATTTTACAGATGAAACAGCTGAACCTCAGAGCACGGGGTGACATGCTCAAGGTTCCCTGGCCAATTCTGAAATGCTGATTCTGAACCTAGAGTCTTTCCATTAAACAGACCAAGCTTTCCAAGTCAGGGTAAGCTGAGTAGAGGGCACAATTAACATAGGGGTTATATGTGACATAAACAGAAGAACAGGATGGCTTCACAAAACAGGGCACCCCAGAGGGACATGAAAAGGTACAGCAAGCTCAAGGCAAGTGGGGGACCTTCCAGGCTGGGTGGTGAGGGTAGGGGCCGTAGGCTCACCTCTGCCCTTCCTGTGAAACACTTTTATGACTGGGCCACAGCTCCGTGACTCAGGCTACAACTCTGGTCTCCAGTGCACATTCTCAGAACCTTGCTACTGAGAGCAGTGAGCTTCTGATGATGGGGGAATCACT
>NW_007022231.1:0-706 GCF_000164805.1 Carlito syrichta
GAAGGATCGAGCCCAGCAGGTCAATGCTGGGGTGGCTGTGAGCATGCTACTGCACTCCAGCCTTGGTGACAGAGTGAGGTTCTGACTCAAAAATAAATAAATAAAGCAAGCAAAATAATATTAATCTGTAATTTAATACTTTTATAAGATAAAAATTCAATGCTTCATGACAGTATAAAGATACTTTTGTTATGCTAGTGTGATACTTGTTTTCTGGGTATAGGATTGATCAACTGGGAGAGGCTCTGCAATTAGGCCTAATCTATATTTAAATCTATATTTAGAAAAAATATATCATGAGTTGAGCATCTTTACAAGTTTTTTCTCAAACCACCTAGTGAAGTTCTCCATGTTACTAGCCCTTGAAATCTGTATTTGTAAACAAATTAATTGGTGTAAAGGAATTCAGGTTGAGCTGTATTCTTGATTAAATATTGAGGCTTTACATTTTCATGTACACTAAATATCTATTCTGAAAACTTGCCCCAAATGTATAATAGTTTCCCGTGATTTGTCTTCCTTTTGTGGCAAGCTGAGTATTGTCTCTTGAATTTGAATTATTTAAAAGCTATTAAGGAATTAAGCTTTCTAAATAGTTCTAAGAAAATACTGCAAAATATAAATCTGGACTCACAAAATAAAATAACTAAGCAAAGAACAACGTGATAACCTACAAAATGAATGATGTATATTTGCAGGGCCTAAA
>NW_007022232.1:0-876 GCF_000164805.1 Carlito syrichta
CCCAAAGGTCGTATGTAAAATGTTCAAGTGATGTTGGGAAAAATGATGAAAAATAAATAACTGAACAAATTAAGAATAAGTAAAGTGTAAATAAAACTGCATATACTCAGCACATTGGGAGACCAATAAAGGTGCATTCTCCTGCTAATCATTACAAATTTTTATAAGTAATTTCTGAGTCAGAAATTTCTAACCCTGCACTCCATTGTCATGGCACCTGTTAACTTGTCTGGGGGCAATTAGTATATTGTCTGACTGACTGTAGCAAGGAGGAGCATGTAGTCTGGTTAATTTGCATACACACTCTTCTTAAACCAGCTCTTAAATAAGCCTCTAGTAAAGACAGCTAATTATGCATGCACTTTAACGTTGTGTTACAAAGATTACAGTCAATCCTTTCCTCAAGGATGAATATTTATTTGTCCTACATTATTTGCTTGTTTGTGTATTGGTATTTCCCTGAAAAAGAAAACAGAGCTTGTTAGTTTTTATTTTACTTCTAATTATGAAAAATTTTAAACATATATGAAAACAGAAGGGATTGTATAATGTACCCACATTATCTAGTCTAAACAACGATCAGTGTATAGCCAAATATTTATCTTTATCTCCCTATATCCTAACTCTTGATGTATATTTTATTATATGTACAGCTATATCAAAGTACAATTCACATATTTTTAACTTGACCCATTGGAGATGTACAATTGAATACTTTCTGTCTGTTCACTTATTTATCTCTGTTTTTAGTAAATTGGCTTGTGCTACCATCTCTACAATCTAGTTTTAAAAATATTTCATCACCCCTGAATGTTTACCCTACTCATTCTCAGTCAAATCCCATACCCAAACTCAGGTAACATATAATTAGTTTCA
>NW_007022233.1:0-1253 GCF_000164805.1 Carlito syrichta
TCTTGATGGTTTCTTTGTCTTGAAGAAACTTGTCAGTGTGATGAGGTCCACTTGTCTATCTTATCTCTTATGAGCATGGGCACTTGGGATTTGATTAGGAATTGGTTGCTAGTTCCAATTTCCATAAGGGTGTCTCTGCATTTTCTAAAGTTCTTATAGTTTGAGGTTTTATGTTTAGGTCTTTGATTCATTTAGAGCTGATTTTTGTGTACAGTGATAGGTAGGGGTCTTGTTTTAATCTTCTGCATGTGGTCAGTCAGTTTTCCCAGCACCATTTACTGTATAGTTTCTCTTCTCCCCAGGGTTGGTGGTGGTTTTTTGTCGAAGACACTCTCACCTCTCCTTTTCAACATAGTTTTGGAAGTCCTAACTAAAGCAATCAAACAAGAGAAGGAGATCAGGGGTATTCAAGTAGGAAAAGAGGAAGCCAAGTTATCCCTCATTGCAGACAACATGACTTTATACCTCAAAAACCCAAGAAAATCTATCAAAACCCTCCTTGCACTGATAAAGGACTTTGACAAAGTCTCAGGTTATAAAATAAATGTGCAAAGGACAATCGCATTTCTATACACCAGCAATAAAATAAAAAGCACAATCTCATTCACAGTAGCCACATACAAAATGAAATACCGTGGCATCTTCCTATCCAGAGATGCGAAAGACCTCTACAATGACAACTACAAAACACTGCTCAAAGAAATCAAAGATGACTCAAACAAATGGAAAAACATTCAAGCTCATGGATTGGAAGAATTGACATTGTTAAGATGTCTATCCTACCCAAAGCAATCTACAGATTTAATGCAATACCTGTTAAATTACTAGCAGCATTCATCTCTGATCTGGAAATGACAATACAGGAAGTCATATGGAAACATAAATGACCAGGAATGGCTAAAACAAGCCTCAGTTTAAAAAAAAAAAGTACAAAGTTAGACATATTGATCAATGGAACAGGAAAGAGATTCCAGAAGAAAAACCTCAATTTCTCAACCTTTGCCCACTTTTTAATGAAGCTGTTTTTCCTGTCAATTCGTTTGATCTATTTGTCAATCCTGAATACTAGGCCTTTGTCAGATATAGAGCTTGCAAATATTTTTTTCCCCCGGTCTGTGGATTGTCTCTTTACTCTCTTGATGGTTTCTTTTGCTGTGCAATTTTTTTTTAGTTTCATAAGGTCCCACTTGTCAATGTTATCTTTTGCTGAATTTGCTTTTAAGGACTTGGAATGAATTCATTACCTAATTCCA
>NW_007022234.1:0-706 GCF_000164805.1 Carlito syrichta
CTGATTTCTTGGCATTAGCCCACAGATTCGACAATCACTCTGAATTCTTGCTTCAGCACACACTTTTGTTAGAGTCATTCTGCAGATTTTGGTCCCACGGGTTTTCCTCTGAGGAAAGGGGAAGTGTTAGAATGGCAGGAAAAGAAAGGAAAAACGATATGATTTTCATCACGGTGGAGAGTTTTGATCTGTGATCTGGGGAAAACTGTCTACATCTTATGACACTGTATACTTCTGAAAAATAATTCCCTTAGATAGTTTTATATTAATGTCTCCAATAGGCATACAGTTTTAGGAATCTGAAGGGGTCCTTTTAATTTGTGAGATGTGGACCCGAGGTTCAAGGCCCTGACGCTTTGTTGCAGTGTGGGTGGTGAGAAGAACTTGGTAAGATTATTTCCAGTGAGGTTCAAGGACAGTCCTTCTTTGTTGTCATTTCCAGAAGACCCAGTCTTCAGGTTCTGGATAGTGAGAAATTTGACTGTCCTGGGTAAGTGCATCATGGGAAGTGTCTTTTACTTGATGGAAATACAATCTGGCATAATGAATTAAAACTTTATTAGTTAAAATGTGTTGCCCAGT
This sequence comes from Carlito syrichta, assembly GCF_000164805.1. Taxonomy (NCBI): domain Eukaryota; kingdom Metazoa; phylum Chordata; class Mammalia; order Primates; family Tarsiidae; genus Carlito; species Carlito syrichta. The sequence goes on from NW_007022234.1 coordinate 583, forward strand.
CACTGGAAATTTCTCAAAGATGCTCTTTAAATGAAACACATTTTTTAATAACTTCTCAGCTTCTGTTACAGCATCAGCTTTCCTGTGGCTTCTATTCAACAAGAAAACATGCAAACTATTACAA
>NW_007022234.1:816-3172 GCF_000164805.1 Carlito syrichta
AAACTATTACAAAGACAAACTGGTACCCCACTGAAGGTGGCGACAAAATAAAGTTCATCTGTAAATGTTCAAATGATTCATTTAGTGGTTGAAATACAGCGCTGAAAGTTTTTGTTTTCTTTCTAGAATTAAGAATTTGGCAAACCAAACATTGATTTAAACTATTTTTTTAACTTTAGTACAGTCATTCCACCAATATTTTTTTTCCATAATTTGGATCATTTTGCCTATTTCTTGATAAATTGTGGAAGGCAAAGCTTTTAGCAATGGAAGCTTCACTGACTCAGGAAAACTTGGACCAAGCTGCTATCTGGGCCTTCCATGACTCCATGAGTAACATCAAATTTACATCCTTTCAGAAACTATTTTTTTTTCTCTGAATAAGATGAATTTCACTGTTTATTAAGTAGATTATCATTAGGAAGTTAGGCCAATCTTAAGTCATTGAAATTGCACATTCTAACCATTTCAGCATTAGCTGACTTGCCATAAACACCTACCAAGGCATTTTCTTGGTATTCAATTTATTCTTGTTGTGCTTGATGTTAGGTTAACAGGTTTATAAAAACCAATCCATTTTTTTCAGTAGGGTTTTGAGAATTCTTCTTTAGTCTAATGTTATGATTAGCTTTGTAAGAATTTCATTATCAGAGTACTTTTGATATTAATGGTCAATTTAATACACAAATGTTTAATTCCCTTCTAATCTTATCCAGCTTGATCACACATAAAATGTCTTTTGAAAGATTCATCTTCCACAAAGCTTCAACAACTGTTATCTCTTCAGTTTGATTCTATGCTTCTCTCTTTCCCATTCTGAAAAAATCCAGTCTCTCTTTTTCCCCCTCAATAAAAAAAAAAACCCAAAATATCCTTGCACCTGTAGTCTTCCCTTATCAAAGGCTCATTTTATCTTTTCTGTATACATACATAAAGAATTTTTTATTACTCCTAATAATTTTAGTTATATACACTAATTGTTATTTTTAACCCAATGTGACCTTAATTTCCAGTGCACACCAGGAAGCAAGCAATTGTGAATTGTTATACCAGCAATCAGTAAATTGGTAAATCTATAAAACAATTCTCAAAGCATGTACAATAATCATTGTAAATATCATTAGTCTCTCTGTGATGAAAACAGTGAAGGAAACAAAATTTTATCTATCTTCTCACGTTTTTTGATAGACTAAAAAATTAAATTGTTGTTTATAGAGATTTCTCTCGGTCTCAACTTTCCATTCTTGATAGCAAGAATGTTAAAAACTCTGGTCTAGAAAAGACATTTTTTACATGAGTATTTTATCTTACATCTACTTAACTTACCTGCTCTTAATAATTATGCTTGGATTACTTATAAAGATAAGACATTAAACAGCTTACCATCATCCTAAGTCTTTCTTCCCACTAACATATTTTGTAATATGTAGGCTTATTTTACTGGTATGTCTAGGTAATAAAAGTCACATAACTATTTTAGAATAAAGCTGAAAACTCTGAAGACATACCTATCTTATTCAAACCAATAATATCCTTATTTAACAAAGATTATTCCAGTCACGTGAGCTTGAAACACATTTTGGTCAGTTTTTAACTAACTTTTTGAGAGAGTACTTTATTTATACAAGATAATTAAATAGACGTTCAATTTTTCAATATCATTAAAGACAGAAAAATTATGATGCATGTATATCATACATGTATGTACAAACATAAATGAATAGACAGGAAAAAACATAGCTTTAATTCTATAATTTTAGCCATATGCCAGATATAATAATACAATCTTACTCATTTTTAAATGGCTATATGTGTCAACATTGTTCTTCTGATCAATGGAGCAAAATTTCCTGCCCAGATGGCTAAATCTTTTTACAAATATTTGTGGAAAATAATTTCAATAGTTTTTTATTTGCCCAACTTCCAAATATCTTTTTCTTCTTTTGCTGATGAGTCATCTCCCTAAACCTACTTTTAAAAAGAATAGCTAAAATGTCCTAAAGAAGGCAGGTAGAAAATTAACACCTCAAAGGCATAGAGCTGAGACTTCAAGTTCAAACACCATCAATTGCCTAAGCCAAGAAAGGAATGTATAAATGAAGGTTCAGTTAAGATAGAATAACCAGGATAAAACACTTTAAACAAAGGTAAGACTTGCTATGCTGTTTGGATCATAATAGTACACCCTGCTTACTATTATCTTTCTGAGCTTTTCTTATAAGATCCATCAATAGAAACCAGCTCATCTTTCTTTTGTCTACAACAGAGGTCTCCAGATTTTTTGGTATCAGGAACCATTTTCGTGGAGACAATTTTTCACGGATGGTGGGGTGATGGGATGTGCAGTCAAACATCA
>NW_007022234.1:3192-5780 GCF_000164805.1 Carlito syrichta
CTGTGCAGTCAAACTTCACTATTAATGTTAATCTGTATTTGCAACCTTTCCACAGTGCTAGCATCTTCCTCAGATCATCAGGCATAACATTCTCATAAGGAGGGTGCAACTTATATCTCTCCCATGTGCAGTCACAATCAGGTTTGTGCTTCTATGAGAAACTAATGCCAGGGCTGATCTGACAGGAGGCAGAGCTCCTCTGGTCTACTGCTCACCTCCTACTCTGCTGTCTTGTTCCTAACAGACAACGGACCAGTAAGGTCAGTGGCCCAGGAGTTGGAGGCCCTTGATCTACAAGATTTTGTAATGGACCAATCAATGTTCTGCAGGAAAATCGTAAAAATTAGAAATTGAATGTATAAGGTTTTCAGCAATTTGTATTAAGAAAGAATTTTGAGACATAGTGAAGACTGTGACAATAGAGAGTTGGCAACGAGGATTTGAAAAAAGAGGTTTCAGTGACTGAAAGGTTCAGCTCTTATGTGAGAAACAGGATCAAGTAGAAAGAGAAAAGAGGGGGAAAAAATAATGCTACTTAGCTTAGTTATCCTGGAAGTAAAGCCTTTAAGGACTTTTTTGCAGTGGGTGAACATTATTGGTAGAAAAGTGGAAAATTTCTTTTCCAGTGGTCTTACTGTTTACAATAAAGGCAGGCATCTTTGGGCACAAGGTTCTTTAGCTTGGAACTTTTGCTTTGGTTTTAAAATCTGTACAGGAAGGTCTTTTTGGACACTTTAGTCGTTGTAGCTGTAGATACAGCTTTTTTTTGTGCTTTTTGAAATGAAAACTTTTTTATTCATTTAATTAGCCTTGACAATTAAAAAATGTCTTTCATTGTTCTTGTTGGATTTTTGTGTGTGTTCTTTTAATTTTAAAGATGTGGGGTCAATTAAGGGTTAGGTACACAAATGTTCATTATGCAGGTACCCTTGATGAGGTGTGCCTCTTTCTCCCTGGCAGTTTCTTGTTTTTGATCCTTCACACTCTAATATGTTACAGGCTGATAAAAGGCAATTGTGATTATATTAGAACAGAAATTTAGAAGAGACTTTCCTTGTAGTTGAGTTGGGTTAAATATAGACGCCACTTGAATCTAAAAGTGCAAATTTTTTCTTCTCCCCTTTCACTGACTTTGGATCTAGTAACTGTTGCTGTTGTACCTGGAAAAGCCTCCACTGAATCTAGATAAGAAATGGGCTCTGATGAAATTCTTTAAAACTAAAGAATATAACTCATCTTTTAGTGCTTAGATGACAACTATTAATATGTTCTTTCATCTCTATATTAATTTTATGTATAATTTTTTAGTAAGTTCTGTGAACCAGAGCTCCTTAAATAAGTAAAAGACTGTATGTAACCAACTGAAAAGTATGCAGCCCCAAATTGTTCAAGGTAATTGTAACTTAGAAAAATGGCAGGATAGATATAATCTGAACCTTAACCTATGTCAACAGCTGCTTGGGGTCTAAAAAGAGATTAGAAAATAATAAACTGAGTAATTTTCATAAGACATGTAGTCATTATCAATCAGTAATTGAGACCAACAAGACACTGCCTACTTTGCTATAAACACTGAGACAGGAGAAAGCTAGACACCTGATAGGTAGATAATTAGGGTGGTCCCGGTAACTGCAAGCCCCAGGGACAGGAATGAACACATCCCCTTCCAAATCTGGTGTTCATCTTTCACATGGTTTTTCCTGATTGGCCCTTCCAAACCCTCTCCTGATTGGTAAATTTACTAGACTAGACCATAGTACCTCTCTCTGATTGGTGCTTTTGCCAACCAACCAAAAGGCTTTGGAGACTATATAAATTCCTGCCTGCTGAGACAACACTGCAAATCCTTTATGTCCCCTCCCACCAGTGGGTGCTTTTGAATCTTCTAATGAGTTCCTACTTACTCACCTTCCACTTGTCTGCCTCCTTCATTCTTCCTGGGCATGAGACAAGAACCTGATTTGTTGCTGAAGACCAGCCAAATTTGAAGACCACTGGACTTGAAGATCTGAACACTCTGGGGTTGACTTGCAGCCAAGAGAGTCAGCAGAGAGGGCAGAGCCAGCAAAGCTAAGGGACCCAATGGGGCCAGTGGAGCAGAGCTGACAGCTGAGCAGAGCTGTAACACTCTTCCCGGGTTGACTTTCTGACTCACTGAACCAACAGAGCTGTAGCACTTCTTGGGGCCTGGCTTCTCCAACCATCAGGCCAACAGCTGTGACACTTTTCGGGGCTGGCCCACTGACCCCTTCCGAATCAAGAAAGTTGCAAAGCTCTTAGGGAGCCCCATGGCTACTGGCATCCTGAACTCTCAGGTGCCACCAAGCAGGGGGGCCAGTCCCTGCAGATATTAGGGGTCCCTGGTAGGAAAGATGGCATCGATGATTAAACTGGAGGGATAGATATTAAAAGAAAGAAAGATGGAGGGATAGATATAAAAAGAAAGAAAGAAAGGGGGTAGAAAGAAAGAGACTGGACTCTGTCTAGTGCGGAAGCCGATTCTGTAGGAGGGATAGATATTAAAAGAAAGAAAGAAAGAGACTGGACTCCTGTCTAGTGCAGAAGCCATTTAATGGGACAAACCGTAA
>NW_007022235.1:0-923 GCF_000164805.1 Carlito syrichta
ATGTAGCCAGCTAGTTAATTCAGCTTGGTAGCTTGCTGTGTAGCTTGCTATGTCAGGTTGTTAAGTCAATTGGCTAGCCCCCTGGCTAGGTAGGTAGCTAGCTAATTAAGTCAGCTGCCTAGCCCACTGACTAGCTATTTAAGTCAGCTAGTTAAGAGAGCTGGCTAGCTGGCCGGATAGCTTGGTGGCTAGCTAGTTAAGCCAGCTGGCTAGCCAGATGGCTCTCTACTTAAGTCAGCTAGTTAAGTCAGCTGGTTCACTAGCTGGCTAGCTAGATGGCTGGCAAGTTAAGATGGCTGGCTAACAGGCTGGTCAGGTAGGTTGGCTAGCAGGGTGGCTGGATAGTTAATCCTGTTGGCTATCAGACTGTCCAGCCAGCCGGATGCCTATTTAATTCAGCTAGCTACCAGCTGGCCAGTCCTCTAATTAGGTAGCCGGCTACCTAGTCAACTAGACAGCCAAGTAGCTAGCTAGTTAAGCCAGCTGGCTAGCCATCTAGACAACCAGGTATCTAGCTAGTTAAGTCAGATGGCTAGCCAGCTATCCAGTCAACTAGCTAGTCAGTTAGTTATGTCAGCTAGTTAGACAGCTAGCTAGTTAAGTCAGCTGGCAAGTCAGCTAACTATTCAACTAGCTATTTAAGACAGCTAGGTAGTCAGGTTGCTTGTCAGCTAACTATTTAAGTCAGCTATCTAGTTAGCTAACTAAACAACTCGATAGTTGTCAACTAGCCAGCTAACTTGCCAGTTAGGTAGCTAGTTAAGTCAACTAAATAGACAGGTATATAGCTTGTTTTCTAGTTAGTTACGTCAGCTAGATAGCCAACTAGCTAGTCAGCTTTCTAGTTAAGACAGTTAGCAAACCAGCTAATTACTTAGCTAACTAGTGGGCTAACAACTCAGCAAGCTGGTCAGCTAACTAGT
>NW_007022236.1:0-703 GCF_000164805.1 Carlito syrichta
TATATGAAATAAAAACTGACACAAATTGATTTGTTATGGAACATAGAAGTAAAGTATTGCAAATAAACTTTGACACTATAACATTATTAACTAGTTCTAAAGTGATAAAGGTATATTCACATTGGTGTACATGTCAACAGCTTTTCTATTTTTTGCTTCATCAATATTAGTTAAGATGTGGTCTATTTAATTTAGACTTATGGGTGAAAAGAGGTTCTGGGAAGTTAATGGCAACTGTGTCATAGTTTTTCAATATTCTTGAATCTCCAGAAAAATAGAGATTTAGCAACTCAATAGAAAAGCCAGAAATTTATGGGCAAAATTTATGATAAAATTTGGTTATGCAGTATCCCTATGGGTCCCAAAATATAAGTGAATGGGAAAAGGAACAATAGTCAGAAGTCCTGTCTACTATCAGTATATGTGGGGTAAAATGCACAGAAAAGCAACTGGAAGTCTGATAAACCTGAATGTGGAAAAAGTCATACAGCCAACAGGTATTCATTAAAAATCACAACAGAATAATTTGTGTGCAGCAACTAAAATTGGAAAGAGTTTTACCCACTGCAAAAGTGGGTAAGTTCAAAGGTATGTGAGAAGATGTAAATGGGCAAAAGCAGCCTTTCAAAATTGAAAAGTCAAGATCTATTCCAAAATAACTAAAAAAAAAAAAAAAAAATTAAAAAATTTAAAAAAAATAAAA
>NW_007022237.1:0-835 GCF_000164805.1 Carlito syrichta
GCATTCAGTTCCAGCACCTGAGCTCTTCACCACCTCTCAGTACTCAGTACTCTGTGGCCAGACCATGCCTTATCCTTGGTGGATGCTCATCAGATGGTACTCACAATCCTTGAGGGAAATGAAGTATTTGTAGTGTCAAAAGACTGAGGACTGCTGGGAGAAGTGGCAACCAGTGATTTCATGTAAAAATGAATTCTGTTAACTCAGTATAAATGGTGCTGGATAACCCATGAGGAGATAATTGTCTGTCATGTTGATGGGAGGCTTCCATCGTGTTTCTGGAATGGTATCTGGCACATACCAACAATGTTCCTCAAGGGACATTATCTAAAATAGAGACCTGGTTGCATGGGCCTTGAATTGCTCTTAGGCATTAGCATCTCACTTGTTGGCACTGTCACATTTTAGATTTTGAAGGTGTTCCATCTCCCCACGAAAGCGATCATTTCCTGGAGGCAAACTCTTGCTTGTTTTTCCAATTGTTAGTAGTGAAACATAGTCACTTGACTGACCGAAGGCAGAAAGACATAAAGATACACTTTTCAGTGCCATTTTTTCTACATGATAGAAATCTCTGCACTAAACATTTGGAAGTCCTCATGGAATTTTAGACCTAGAAGAAGAAACAGAGCTCCAAATGATGGCATAATTTGCCCAAATCCTATCTCTGGTAGTGGCACATGATCCCATGATTACTTGTGTACTGCTGTTTTTAGCATTGTCCTGGTGGCCATGCTATTGTCTTTAGCTCAAGTACTTGAAGGAACTTGAGCGGCAGGGATGAGTTCTTCAGCAGGTGCTTACTAAACACTTATTATATGGAAAACTTGGGCTA
>NW_007022238.1:0-1538 GCF_000164805.1 Carlito syrichta
TGTCAGAGTACCGGCTCCGACCTAGAAGGGGAGGGTTAGACCCGCACCGGAGAATCTGGGAGGAGAGAAGAGACCACTCGGAGGCAGTTCTTTAGGAACAGTCTATCAGGACTGAAGCCAATTATATTCGAACCTTTTCCAACTGATATACCATTTTCTATACCCTCCAGCAGTGTGATAATCACTTGCTAGGGGCGTACAACTTCCGTGCTTTACAAACCATGCATCACAAGTCCATCACGGGACTTGCAAGTTCCAAGCAAACAATTCGAACTCCATGATGTATGACATACTTCACAAAACTTATATTAAAATCACAGGTGCACAATTTCAATACAGATTGTTCAAAGTGTTTTCTATAATGTTCAATAAATCATTCATATTATACTCTTTGTTCTAAACCCTGATTAATACAAAAACTTTTCTAAGTTAAATCCAAGCTTACTGACTCCTAATATTTTTAACGATTGATATTATCAACTTAACACTATACTATAATCTATAAGTTTACTTAAATGACTTAATTTTTATTTTCTCTATTAACCTATTATGATTCAACATAGTGTCCTGTAATTCTATAACAATTAAAACTTATTCTTTTTTTTTTTTTTTTTTTTTTTGAGTTGGGGTCTCACTCTGTCGCCCAGACTGGAGTGCAGTGGCCGCTCCCGGCCACCGCAGCCTCGACTTGCTGGGCTCCGGCGATCCTTCCGCCTCAGCCTTCCGAGTAGCCGGAATTACAGGCATGCGCTACCCCCCCCGGCTGATTTTTTGATTTATTGTAAAGATGAGGTCTCGCTGCCCAGGCGGGTCTTGAACCCGCGGACTCATGCAATCCACTCACCTCAGCCTCCCAAAGGCGCGGGATTACAGGCTGAGCCACCGAGCCCGGCTAGATATTATTTCATTTGAGGGACCACCACAGTCCAACATCCGCTTCTCAGTTTTGAAGGTTTATATACCTGACTTTCTGAGCACACAGAAAGAGTATATTAACCTTTCCAGAACAAACTCACACTAATTAATATCACAAAGGAAGTTCCTTGGAAAGACTCTTTCTTAAGTATCTCAGTAAACCCAGATAGGACCTAGAATGAAACAGTATATTTCATAAAACCAGAATGCTAACTTATTAATTTATAGTAAAAATATACATGTCAAAAGTCCTGTATACTTGACCTCCTTGAAGGAAAAAAATAAAACCAAATACATAAAACCAAATAGGATTCGGAAGCATACTTTCTGAGCATGCTACTCAAGGCAAAGAACATTTGAGTCATTCAAATATTTCCTGTCTTCAAGACTTATGGATTCATCTTCCCAAGAGAGGTACCTGGAATTTCTTTCATGCAGGGTCCCAAACACCTCTCATACTTAAGAATGACTTTGCACACCCATCTTGCCTTGATTTCATAGTTTGACTTTCTGATGGCACATTGTTTTGAATAACTATGATGTGTTGTGTTGTCTGTCTTCAGTCTGATGATGCGATTTCAACATTTTTACCCTGAAGGCAAACAGTAGTTGACATTCGGCCA
>NW_007022239.1:0-779 GCF_000164805.1 Carlito syrichta
ATGATCTTCCCTTCTTCATTTTGTTTTAGGCCCTGTTGACCTCCTGCCATGGAAGGACTTAGCATTCCTTCCCCCCAGGGGATGAAGCAACAAAGATGCCATCTTGGATGCAAAGATTTTTAAACATTCTCTTTTTGAAAAGAAAGTAGTCACAATGTAGGAAATTAAAAGTGAAAATGTTATTTAAACTTTGTTAGGCAGTCATAGTTAAAAATAAACTTAATTCAAATGGTATAATGGTTGTCTCCTATGCATAGATTCCTGAAAATAGGTGCTATAACATGGAAGAGAAATAATAGGAATGTGCAGGAGTAAAATTAATAAAAGTCTCTGGAAGAGAACTGTGAAGTAGGTGTTCAGTACATCTACTCAATATGAGAGTCAGAGAGTGATTGACTCCAGGAGAGACATCTCCAAGAAAAATAATCTTGATTTATTTATTGAAGTATTTACATATATTAAGAGAGGAGCTTAGGTTCTAATGGAAACTTGGTCACAAATGACTGTAGCAGTAGCCTAGTTTGCTAGACAGTCCCTAAAAAGTCAGTCCTCTCTGTAATAACATCTGCAGAGCAATCCCTAAATTGATACTGGTCTTGGTCATATAACTTGTTTTGACCAATGGAATATTAACAAAAGTGTTAAACACAAAGTGCCTCCTTTTTCTGCTGTTACCCATTTGCCACTTGGTGGATAAAGCCAGATTAGCTTGTTGTAGACACATGGTATGTATATAAAGCATTCCTAAACACTAAATATGTGAAATAGGGAATTTTGAG
>NW_007022241.1:0-680 GCF_000164805.1 Carlito syrichta
AATCCTTTCACAGTAATTGGACATTTGCTATCTTGGGAGGAAAAGTATGCTCCCCCTAGCACTCTATTACCATGCAAGTGACCAGGAAATGGTTAAGGCAACTAAATGCTTGGTAAAAATTCTGAAATTTTTCTGTTAGTAACTATCACACCAAAAATAGTTTAAATCAATGTTGAAAAGTTGTGGTTAATATCAAATGATACATTTTAGGAGATGTCAGAGTTTTTCTGGGACTTTGAAATAAATCAAAGCCAGAGATTTGAAAGAGATGCTTTATTTTTGTTTGCTGAAATGTCTTATAAGATAAATTATATTAAAAGCTGCTTGCTTAATTACTGTAAACATGTGTGACTCTTCTTGACTGAATAGTTTATAACTTAGTATCTGCATCTATCATTTTATAAAACCACAATGAATCTTACAGCTTTTCTGTAAGATTAGAGCTGCTTAGGAGTTCTACAGACTGCAGAGAAGTGATATTTAGTCAACTAGAGCTTTGTCCCAGAACATATTGGTCATATTGACATATTGGTCAAATTGTACCCAACAGCAGCTGAAAATGTGACAATGATCCCATCATGATGCATTTATTGAGCACACAATTAAGGCATAGGCATTTAAAGTAAACACTACTAAACTTTTACTAAAATGTAGTAATATTAGTCTATTTAAGATATCGA
>NW_007022242.1:0-884 GCF_000164805.1 Carlito syrichta
CGACCTGCTGGGCTCCGCCGATCCTTCTGCCTCAGCCGTCAAAGTAGCTGGAACTACAGGTGCGCGCTACCATACCTGGCTAATTTTTTATTTTGTTGTAGAGAAGAGGTCTCACCAATATGCCCAGGCTGGTCTTGAACCCGTGGGCTCAGGCAATCCACTCACCTGGGGCTCCCAAAGTGCTGGGATTACAGGCTGAGCCACTGAGCCCGGCCTAGAAAACTTTTTACCTCTTTTCCTGTAAAGGAAAAGGCATGAACATGTACTTACAGCCTACGTTTGCAAATATATGTTGAGAGGAAGACGGATAGCATCAGAACACATCTTCTAACACAGGCCCAACACTGCTAACAAAGAACAAACAGGCCTCCAGAACACTCCTTAGCTTTTTCCAAAAAGACCGCCACCTTTAAATGGCCAGTTATCTCCCTTAAAGGATCATTTTTATCCCATGATATGATCAGTTCCTTTTCAACATCTGATGCAATACTTAGTGTTTTCCATTGCTTTCTAGCTGTGTCAGATTTCCCTAGAAGACAGAAATGAAAGTGATGACTAAGAGGATTGCACTTAAATTTCAAATGCTTAACCTACACATTGATTCCCCCACCCACCCCACCTAATCTGGCCCCTTGTCCTCCAAAGGGGAAAATTACCATTTTTACACAGTGTAAAAACCTTCAGCTTGCACCATGACCTGCAATCTTTAAACACAAATTTAGTTCATTTAGTTAGAACTATACAAAGCAGAACCTACTTCTGCTATCAGAGAATTGACATTTTTTTTTTCTATTTCCCTGACAATCTTCTAGAAATAGAGAAAGGAACCGGGCTCGGTGGTTCAGCCTGTAATCCCGCGCCTTTGGGAGGCTGAGGTGAGTGGA
>NW_007022243.1:0-1207 GCF_000164805.1 Carlito syrichta
GGCTGTCATTATGATCCTGCCATAAAGGGCAAAAAGGGGATTTAGTAGTGGTGTTGATCACAGCAGTACAAGGCACAAACTGATCCTACATACATTACCAGATTTCTGTGTTTGCCACCATCTGTTGTTCTCCATCTCCGCTGAAGATAGGAAACAAAAGGCCTAACCTGCAACAGGAAGGATGCAAGTGATAACAGAGAGTGAAGACTACCTGAGAAATAAAGACTGTGAAATCCTGAACCAGACACCAGAGAGAGTTTATGGGCCCTTCTTACCGTAAGGCTAAACATTCTTGTTAGAAGGTGAAGAAACAAAATGGGCTTTTGGTGGTTATTTCATAATTTTTGTTCTTCACTGTCCTTGCTTCCAAGTGATTGAAATGTGTGGATAGGTTAGGCTAGATGAGAGAGTTTAAAAGATATGTTGCTATGTTGAAAAAAAATATTTATTTCTGATTAAGTCTCCCTAATCCTGAATCCCAACTGACAGTGCATGTCAGGACTGTCTGGATGTTTTTTTGAAAACTGTACAAGCCTGGCCCTTACAACTCTAGTGCTGCTAAACCAGACTCTTGGGACTAGGCTGGGTGGGTGCTGAGCTAACAAGGTCTGGACATGTGACCACCTGCTATCCTGCTGGTCATGAGTCACCAGTTTCCTAAAAGCTCACCCCACCAGGATCACCTGGAGAGCTTTATCAACATGTAAATATTCAGGCCCTACTTCAGTATAAACAATTGTAATCTTGAGAGGTAGTGATGGGGCAGGCCCAAGATAGTCTGAAAATATCCCCAGGTGATTCTGATTCCCTTGCAGTTTTGGGGGTCACTACCCTAGATAATAGAAGACATTAATGGAATAAGAACAGCATTTTTAATGATGAAAAGGCCAATAGATTCATGAAGGGTTTAAAGCTGATATCTGGTGAAGGCTATTTTCATTGGATCAATGTTCTGCTTACAAAATCAGTTAATCTAAGTTTTTTTTTTTCTCTTTTTGCCATTTGGAAATGTTTGTAGTGTTAATAGTGGACGCAGAGATAAATCTTAGGGCAGAAAGGTTTGAAATGGCCTTTAATTCAGAAATTAGCCTAAGGTATAAGGCCCTTAGAACAAGAAGAATTGATGAAAAACAGGCTAATCCAGCTTGTGGGCTGTTGTGTTAATGAACAAGGGGGAAATACAGATCCAGCTACTAAACTCTTTTCA
>NW_007022244.1:0-639 GCF_000164805.1 Carlito syrichta
ACGGGCCCACCTGTGTGACCCGCAGCTAGCCAGGGAGCGAGTCGTTGCTGTAGTCGTTGCAAGCCAGGAGTGCACGCACGCAATGGGGACGCAGCGAGAACCCAGCCCAGAGAACGGGTAGGACCGGAAAGATGGAATTTCTAGTGGCATGAGATGCCCAAAGATCTTCCCTCTGGACCCCCCCAAAAGGGAGAAGGAGGTTGGCTTGTCACCTTCAAGCACGAGGAGTGAACAAAGATGGTTCCCTTTGTCTTCATGACGAGAGCATGTGTTCAAATCCCACTTATAGAAAAACTAGTATGTTTGGCCGGGTGCAGTGCCTCACACTTGTGATTCCTCCACTTTGAGAGGCCAAGGTGGGAGGATCACTTGAGGCCAGGAGTTTGGCGTTTAAGACTAGCCTGGGCAACAGAGTGAGACTTCATCTCTACACACAATTTTTGTCAAAAATTAGCCGGGCATGGTGGTACATGCCTGTGGTCCTAGCTACTTGGGAGGCTGAGACGGAAGGATTGCCAGAGTCTGGGAGGCTGAGACTGCGAGAAGCCATAATCATACCACTGCACTCCAGTCTGGGTGACAGAATGAGACCCTGATGAGAGAGAGAGAGAGAGAGAGAGAGAGAGAGAGAGGAGTCAG
>NW_007022245.1:0-638 GCF_000164805.1 Carlito syrichta
CCTGCCTTCCTGTTTGCACAGTTGGTCCTATGGTCCATTTTCCTCACAGCAATCAGCGTAATCCTTTTAAAAATAATAGATTATGTTTTTATGGGTACTGCTCTCATCTCTCCAAGAGGGTTCTGTGGGCAGCGGAGTGTTGTAGTGGAAACACAATAATCTGGAATTACTTTTTCCAGAATCCTCTTCCCCATATGGGTCTAGATTACAGTTAACCAGAAGAGAAGTCTGCACAAGATTTGGATGGAAGTGAGGCTGCAGCGTCAGCGTGGTCTGGGGCAGTGAGAGACAAAGGCAGAGATGCTGGTGGACTCCAACCTGTCCTGGCCCTCCCTCACTCTGTGACTAACTTTTCTGCCCGATTTCTAACCCTGCTGGCCAGTAGTCACCCCGGCCCTAGACTGGATGCTAGTAGACCGTCTTCCATAGGCCCTTCTACCAGCTTTCGCCCTCTGGGAGCCCAAGGAGGAATGACCATATTCTTCTGGGGGTATTCACAAAGGCTTCAAGGAAGAGGTGACTGTGAGCTGATGCTGATCCTTCCTCTGATGGTGTCCCCAGCTTCTGGAGCAGAGCACACAGTTCCTTGGGGGCGGCCCTGGGGGCATGAGGACCCACAGCACAGGCCAGTCTGGGCC
>NW_007022246.1:0-1078 GCF_000164805.1 Carlito syrichta
GAGGTTTAGTCTCTGGAATAGTTAATTTAGAAAGTCAGAGGAATGTGAAACCCAGTAGAAATTACAGGAATGAGAATCTTTGATCTGAGAAGTCATGTCATTTTCAATTACGAAAATGTCTATTCAATGATGTGTAACACAGCCTAGGCTGCTTCCATGTGAAAAGCTGTGAGGGTTTCCCAAGTGGAAATCATTCAAACAAGTGTCTGTCTTGGGTCATAAGTATTTAGTTTATCAATGGAGTATAACATACCAATTTAAATTATATCTTTATGAATTTTTATTTGTAAATACCCACATTACACCATTGATATCTATCTTATAGAATATTTCCAGCACCCTTCAGAAGGCTTTTTATGCCCAGTCAATATCAACCAGTCATATCTAGCCTAATGTGATTTATACTGTCATAGTTTAACATTAGCATTTCTGAGTGGAATCCTACTAACTTTGGTGTGTGGCTTGTTGTACTCTTTTTAAAAAAATCTGTAGTAATCTATGTTGTCATATGAAGCAGTAATCAAATATTTTTATTGATATGTAGTGTTCCATTATTAGCAGATACTTCCCTTTAATTTCAAATACTGTTAATGGTTTGGCTTTGTGAAAAAAAATACTGTTATTGGATATTTACTTGGATTATGCCCAAGTTTTAGCTATTATTATTATAAATGTCATGGAAACTCTTTTATGTCTTTTTGTGGGCATAGGTACACATCTCTTGTGAAAGAGGTATCACTGGGTGTAATAGGGTGAAATAGACATTTGGTTTTTAAACCCATTTCCTGGCATACAACTCCTAACACTCTTAGAAACTCCCAAGTTATGTCTTTTTGTATGCTGAGGAGTTGACTGATGGCTGGGTAGCTTAAGGATGGGAGCTGGTCAACAGAAAGACCAAGGCAGGATTAGAAGTGTAGACCTTTTAGCCCTATTCTTTTCCTTTACTAGTGGAGAGGGGCTGAAGGTTAAGTTGATCACTAATACCTTCTTCATACCTCTGTAATGAAACCTCCATAAAAATCCAAAAACCAGCATTTGGATTTCAGACAACTGAACACATGAGGGTTCCCAGAGA
>NW_007022247.1:0-931 GCF_000164805.1 Carlito syrichta
CCTACTCAGGAGGCAGATGGGAGGATCTCTTGAGTCCAGGAGTTTGAGGGTATAGTGCATTATGATCACACCAGTGAATAACCACCACACTCTAGCCTGGGTAATGTAGTGAGACCTCCCTCTCTAAAATAAAAAAGAAAAGATAAAAAGAAATAGGTAAAATTAATTTTAAGAATATATTTTTATTTAACTAATGTATACAAAGTATTATTTTAATATATAATCAATATTGAAAATTATTGAGTTTGTTTTGATATTAAGTCTTCAAAATCCAGTGTTTATATTTGCAGCATATCTCAATTTGGACTGACCACACATTTCAAGTGTTTAGTATACACACACACACACACACACACCGATGTCAGGGCCTTCCTTAGATGTCAGAGTTTTTATTAGGCATATATGTGTGTGTGTGTGTGTATACATATATATTCTAGCAGAAAATGTCGACAACAGTGATTATCATATATATTGGAATCATCTGGGGAGTTTGTTAGAAATGCAAATTCCTGACCTCCTCAATGATCAGATTCAATAGGAATCTGCATTTTAACAAGTATCTTAGGTGATTTTGATGCAAATAGAATAACGTTGACCTAGAAATTTGACACTTTAAGCAAAATTCAGAAGTCTACAAAATTACTTTAAAAATAGTATCAGATTTGTTTTTTCTCACCACAGAAATAAGAAGAAAAATTGGTTGTTTTATTTGGGAACAAGACCAACATTTTCTGATAGAAGAGGTGAGTTAATTAAAGTACTTAGTTGAAAAATTTCTGAAAGCAATATAATCTTTAAAATGTTTACTTGTGACATGTTAGCACAAATGAGCCAGATTAAGGAATTTAAAGGGCTTGCTTTTATTAATATTTGGTTTGGAATTGTCTTTACAGTAGTACATTAGTAAAACTGAGGCATTTTTGTATGTATA
>NW_007022248.1:0-906 GCF_000164805.1 Carlito syrichta
AAGATTAATCAATAAATGTGGCACATCATGTTAACACAATAAAAAATAAAAATTGTATCATCATCTCAATACACCAATATATGCATAAAAGATATTTGACAAAACTCAACATATTTTTGTTGCCTTTGGTGTGGCTGTGGCACGAAATGCATGAGCTCTTTGACTCAACCCTGAAATAAACTTCAGAGCAACCAGCATAGTTTTTAAACAGTTTGTTAGTGAGAAGAAGAGAGGAAAAGTAGATTCATGCCAGAAAAGCCTGGCACAGGCAAGTCTCTCGAAAAGAAAGACTATGCTTTTGCTCTTCACTAAAAAAGCTAGATGTATGTTTATAATAACTGATACACTAAAGATGGTAGGGAACAGGTAGCAGCTACTCTGGAAAGATTGACATCTCTTTACCTCTGATGGGAGGAGCAGTGGTCTTTTCCAGAGCACGCATTTTTGTCTTTGTAGAAGACTTTCCAGACTTTTGAATATACAAGTTCATGAGCTAACAGGTGGTCATATTATCACTTCTATATCTTTGGTTAGGTAAGGGGTGGTATTCAGCCTTCCACCTTCAACAGGGAACATTCCAGTCTAGCTTGCAGTAAAAATATAATCAGAAAAATGTCTGAACAGGTCCTAAAACCTTCCTACAAGCAATTTATCTAACTATGCTTAAACTGTGCTAGCTAACCTCCCTCACTTTCATGATAAAGACTTTCAGCAAAATTGGTATAGAAGGAACTTACCTCAGCACAACAAAGATCACACATGGAAAACACATAGCTCACATCATAATCAATTGAGAAACACTGAAAGATTTTCCTATAAAATTTGGACGAGGCAAAGATGCTCATTCCTACTACCACTATTCAATATAGTCCTAGCCAGAGCTATAAGAAAAGGAAAAAAAAAAAA
>NW_007022249.1:0-625 GCF_000164805.1 Carlito syrichta
GAAAGAAAGAAAGAAAGAACAGACAGGATAGATGATAGGTAGGTAGATAGATGATAGATAGATAGATGTAGATAGGATAGATAGCTCGATAGATAGGATAGATGATTGATTGATTGATTGATAGAGATAGATAGGATAGATAGATGATAGATACATAGATAAGACAGATATACGCTAGATGATAACAAGAGAGGAGAGATGAAAGAAAGAAAGAAAGAAAGAAAGAAAGAAAGAAAGAAAGAAGGAAAGAAGGAAAGAAGGAAAGATAGGACAGACAGATAGGATAGATGATAGGTAGGTAAGTAGGTAGGTAGGTAGGTAGATAGATAATAGATAGAGAGATTGATAAGATCAATGATAGATAAATAGATGATAGATAAGATAGAGACAGAGATAGAGCTAGAGACATAGACAGAGAGATAGAGATAGAAAGAGACAGAGCTAGAGAGACATATAGGAATAGATATAGAAACAGACAGAGAGAGATATAGGAATAGAGCTAGAGAGAGAGAGAGACAGACAGAGATAGAGACAGAGAGAGAAACAGAGACACAGAGACAGAGATAGAGACAAAAACAGAAATAGAGATGAGAAAGATTGATGGAGAGACAAAGAGAGAGAGAGA
>NW_007022250.1:0-618 GCF_000164805.1 Carlito syrichta
CAAGGAGGTGGAGATCAAGGAGACCTGCCACATGGTGGATGCAGAAGCTTGCCATGGGAAGACTGAGTAGTTGTGCCTTGGAGAGGCCCAGAGGCACACTGCAGGGATGCTGAGGTGTGCCACTGGGATGCATAGTAATCATGCCACAGCAATGTTGAGGAAGTGTGCTGCAGGGACTGAGGAGGGGTGCCACGGTGAGACAACAAGCAGACACACCACTGGGAGGCTGAGGAGGCATGCTGTGAGTAGGTGGGGGAGGTGTGCTGCAAGGAGTCCAAGGAGGCATGTAGCAGAGAGGCTGACGTAGTATGCCACTGGGAGACCAAGGAGGCATGCCATGGAGAGGCTGAGATGTGCTGTGGAGACTCCAAGGAGGCATGCTGTGGGGATGCAGAGGAGGTGCATCACAGGGATGATGAGGATGCACACTGCAGGGATGTGAAGGAATAGGTACACCGAGGAAGCAGGCCATGGGGATGCTGAGGATGCACACTACAGGATGCCAAGGAGGTGTGGCATGTCACAGGGAGGCCAAGAAGTTGTGCCACAGGGAAACCAAAAAGGTACAGTGTGCCACAGGGGTATTGTGAGGAGGCATGCTGCAGGGGCACCAAGGAG
>NW_007022251.1:0-860 GCF_000164805.1 Carlito syrichta
TAGCTAGCTAATTGGATATGTCAGCTAGCTGAAACAGCTAGCTCACTAGTTAGCTAACTATCTAAGTCAGCCACTTAAGTCTGCTACCTAACTAGTTAGCTAACGAATTAAGAAAGCTAGATATTCAGCTAGCTAACTGGTTAGCTAACTAGTTAATTAAGGTAGTTAAGTTAGCCAGATGACTAGTTAAGTCAGTCAGTTAAGTCAGCTAACTAACTAGTTAAGTCAGCAAACTAAGACAGCTAGTTAAGTCAGGTTTCTAACTAATTAATTCTGCTGGTGAAGAAAGCTAGCTAGCTAGTTAGCTAATGGTTTAAGTCAGCGGGTTGAGACAGCTAGTTAGCTAGTTAACTAACTAGTTAAGTCAGCTAGTTGAGTCAACTAGCTAGCTAGTTAGCAAACGGTTTGAATCAGCTGGTTGAATATACTAGCTAGCTAGTTAGCTAAGTAGTTAAGTCAGCTGTGAGTCAGCTATCTAGCTAGTTAGCTAATGAATTAAGTCAGCTGATTGAGTCTGCTAGCTATCTCATTTGCTAACAAGTTAAGTCAGTTGATTAAGTCAGTGAGTTAGCACATTAGATAAGGAGTAAGCTAACTAGTTAGCTTGCTGGTTAAGTAAGCTAGCTAGCGAGGAAGCTATTTAAGTCACCTTGTTAGCTAGGTGGCTAGCCAGCTGGCTTGCAAGATAGCAAACTAGTTAAGTCAGTTGGCTATCCAGCTGGCTAGCTAATTAAATCAGCTAGATAAGTTAGCTGGCTAGCCAGCTGGATAGTTAAGTAGAGAGCTAGTGAAATCAGCTGGCTAGCCAGCTGGCTAACTAGTTAAGTCAGCTACTTGAGTCAGCTGGCTAGCCAGCTGGC
>NW_007022251.1:1895-8185 GCF_000164805.1 Carlito syrichta
GCTGACTAGCTGGTTAAGTCAGCTAGTTAAATCAGCTGGCTAGCCAGCTGGCTAGGTAGGTAGGTGTCTAGTTAAGTCAGCTGGATAGCAACGTGGTTAACTATTGATGTCAGTTAATTAAGTTAACTGGCTAGCCAGCTAGCTATCTAGTTATGTAGCTCGTTGAGTCAGCTGGCTAGCCAGCTGCATAGCTGGTTAAGTCAACTAGTTAAGTCAGCTGGCTAGCCAGTGGGCTAGCTAGGTAGCAAGTTAGTTGTCACCTGGATAACCAGTTGGATTGATAGTCAAGTCAAGTAATTAATCTAGCTGACTACCCAGCTAGCTAGCTAGGTAGCTAGCTAGTTAAGTCAACTAGGTATCCAGCTGGCTAGCTGGTAAAGTCAGCTAGTTAAGTCAGCTGGTTAGCAATCTAACCAGCTAGTTAAGTCAGCTGACCAGTCGGCTCACTTGACAGCCGACTATTTAAGTCAGCTCACCTGTTGGCTCAGTCACTGCCCAACAAGTTGAATCAGCTAACTGGTCTGCCAACTAGCCAGCTAACTTGTTAAGTAAGCTAATCAATCAGCCGATTAGTCGGTCAACTAATCAGCCGACATGTTAGGCCAGTTAACTAGTTCGCTGACTGGTTGCATCAGCTAACTAGTCTGCCTATATGTCAGCCGACTAGTTAGGTCAGCAATCTAGCCAGCCAACAAGTTAACCGAGCTAACTAGTGGGTCAACTCGTCAGTCAACAAGTTAAGCAAGCTAACTAGTCAGCCAACTGGCCACACAACTCGAAAAGCCAGCTAACAAGTCAGCCAAGTGGTCAGCCAACGTGTTAAACCAGGTAACTAGTCGGCCAACTCATCAGTCAACAAGTTGTCACTTACATAACTTGTTAACCAACTAGTTAAGTCAGCTAGCTAACATGTTAACCAACTAGTAAAAACAGTTAGCTAACTCGTTAACTGACTCATTAAGTCAGCTAACTAAGTCAGCTAGCTCACGAGTTAGCTAGCTATTTAAGTCAGCTACTTAAGTATGCTATCAAACCAGGTAGCTAACTTGTTAAGTCATCTAGGTTTTCAGCTAGCTAACTAGTTAGCTAACTATTTCATTCAGCTAGTTAAATCAGCTAGCTAATTACATCATCCAGTTAAGTCAGCATGCTAACTAGTTAAGTCGGCTAGCTTAGTCAGCTAGTTAAGTCTGCTTCCTATGTCTGTTGGTTAAGTCAGCTAGCTAGATAGTTGGCTAACAGATTAAGTCAGCGGGTTGAGTCAGCTAGTTAGATAGTTAGCTAATGGGTTAAGTCAGCTAGTTGAGTCAGCGAGCTAGCTATTTAGGGTTAGGCTTAGTTACTAAGTTATTTCATCTAGTTATGTCAGCTGGCTAGACTGTTGGCTAGCTTGGTAGCGAGATAATTAATTCAGCTAATTGAGTCAGCTGGCTAACCAGCTGGCTAGCTGGTTAAGTCCGTTAGTTAAGTCAGCTTGCAGCCAGCTGGCTAGCTAGGTAGCAAGCTAGTTAATTCAGCTGTACAACCAGCTGGATAGCTGTTTTATTTAGCTAGTCAAGTCAGCTAGCTAGCCAACTGTCTAGCTAGGCAGCTAGATAATTAAGTCAGCTGGCAAGTTAGCTGGCTAGTAAGTTATGTCAGCTACTTAACTCAGCTGGCTAACCAGCTGGCTAGCTAGTTAAGTCAGCTCGTTTAGTCAGTTGGCTAGGCAGCTGGCTAGTTAAATAAAAAGCTACTTAAAGTCAGATGGGAAGCCAGCTGGCTAGCTAGTTATTTCAGCTAGTTAAATCAGCTGGCTAGCTAGGTAGAAAGCTAGTTAAGTCTGCTAGTTATGTCAGCTAACTAGCTACTTAAGTCAGCTAGTGAAGTCAGATTGGTAACTAGGTAGCTAGCCGGTTAAATCAGTTAGTAAAATCAACTGGCTACCTAGGTACCTAGCTAGTTAAGTCAGCTAGCTAAGTCAGCTGGCTAGCTAGTTAAGTCAGGTAGATAAGTCAACTGGCTAGCCAACTGCCTAGCTGGGTAGCTAGCTAGTTAATCTACTGTCTAGCCAGCTGACTAGCTAGTTATGTCACCTAGTTAAGTCAGCTCGATAGCCAGCTGGTTAGCTAGGTAGCTAAATATTTAAGTCATCTGGCAAGGCAGTGGGATATGTAGGTACCTAGCTAGTTAAGTCACCTGGATAGCCACCTGGTGAGCTAGTAATATCAGCTAGTTAAGTTAGCTTGCTAGCCAGCTGGCTAACTAGTTAAGTCACCTAGTTGAGTCAGCTGACTAGCCAACTGGGTATCAGGTTACATCAGCTAATTAAGTCACCAGGTAACCCAGCCTGCTAGCTAGGAAACTAGCTAATTAAGTCAGCTGGCTAGCCAGCTGGCTAGCTGGGTAAGTCAGCTAGTTAAGTCAGCTGACTATCCAACTGGCTAGCAGGTTAAGTCAGCTACTTAAGTCAGCTGGCTTGCCACCTGGCTAGGTAGGTAGTTAGCTAGTTAAGTCAGCTGGATAGCCAGCTGGCTAGATAATTAAGTCCACGAGTTATGTTAGCTGGTTAGCGGGCTGGGTACTCAGGTGGCTAGTTAGTTAAGCCAGCTGGCTAGTTGTCTGGCTATCTAGTTATGTCAGCTAGTTAAGTCAGATGGTTTTCTGGCTGGCTAGCTAGGTGGCTTGCAAGTTAATCTGGCTGGTTAGCAGGCTGGTCAGGTAGGTGGCAAGCAAGTGAAGTTGGCTGGCTTGCCAGCTGACCAACAGGGATGCTAACTAGTTTAGCCAGCTGGCTATCCAACTGGCCAGCCAGCCAACTCTCTATTTAAACCAGCTCCAGCTGGCCAACCCACTAGCTAGCTAGCCATCTGCCTAGCCAGCTAGCCAGCCAGGTAGCTAGATAGTTAAGCCAGCTGACTCGCTGTCTAGCCAGCCAGGTAGCTTGCTAGTTAAATCAGCTGACTAGCTAGCTAGCTAGTTAACTCAGCTGGCTAGCCAGCTAGTCAGCCAAATAGCTAGTCAGTTACTTAAGTCATCTAGCTAGCCAGCTAGCTAGTTAAGTCACCTAGCAAGTCACCTAACTATTCAGCTAGCTAGTTAAATCAGCTAGCTACTCAGTTTTCTAGTCAGCGAGCTAGTTAAGTCACCTAGCTAGTCTGCTAGCTAGTCAGCTAGATAGTTAAGTCAGTGAGCCAGCTATATAACCAGTTAGCTAGCAAGTTAAGTCAGCTAGCTAGACAACTAGATAGCTAGTTTCTAGCTAGTTATGTTAGCTAGCTAGCCAGCTAGTTAGTCAGCTAGCTAGTTAAGAAAGCTAGCAAATCAGCTAGTTACTTAGCTTACTAGTCAGTAGCCAGTCGGTTAGTTAACCGAGCTAAATAGTGGGCCAACTCTTTTGTCAACTAGTTAACTCAGCTAACTAGTCTGCCGACTAGTCGGCAAACTTGTTGAGCCAGCTAACCTGTTGGCCAAGTAGTCAGCCAATGTGTAAAACCAGCTAACTAGTCAGCCGACTCGTCAGCCAACAATTAACTCACGTAGCTAATTTGTTAACCAACTAGTTAAGTCAGCTAGCTAACTCGTTAACAAACTAGTTAAAACAGTTAGCTATCTCGTTAACCAACTAGCTAAGCCAGCTAGCAATCTCGTTAGCCCACTAGTTAAGTCAGCTAGCTAAGTCAGCTAGCTAACAAGCTAGCTAGTTAAGTCAGCTAGCTAAGTCAGCTAGCTCAATATTTACCTAGCTATTTAAGTCAGCTACCTAATTGTGCTATGTAACTAGTTAGTTAATTAGTTAACTCAGCTAGTTATTCAACTAGCTAACTAGCTAGCTAACTATATAATTCAGGTAGTTAAGTCATCTAGATAGCTAGTTAAGTCAGTCAGTTAAGTCAGCTAGCTAACAATTTAAGTCAGCTAGTTAAGTCAGCTAGTTAAGTCAGCTTTGTAACCAATTAAGTCAGCTGGTGAAGACAGCTAGCTAGCTAGTTATCTAACAGGTTAAGTCAGTGGGTTGAGTCAGCTAGTTAGCTAGTTAACTAACGGGTTAAGTCAGCTGGTTGAGTCAGCTAGCTAGATAGATAGCAAATGGTTTGAGTCAGCTGGTTGAGTAGGCTAGGTAGCTAGTAAGCTAACAAGTTAATTATGCTGGATGAGTCAGCTAGCTAGCTAGTTAGCTAACGAGTTAATCAGCTGATTTAGTCAGCTAGCTAGCTCATTACATAATGAGTTAAGTCAGATGATTGTCAGCTAGCTAGCACATTAGTAATGAGTAAGCTAACTAGTTAGCTAGCTGGTTAAGAAAGCTAGCTAGCTAGGTAGCTAACTATTTAAGCCAGATGGTTAGCTAGGTAGTTAGCTAGTTAGCTAAGTATTTAAGTCAACTGGCTAGCTAGTTAAGTCAGCTAGTTAAGTCAGCTGGCTAATCAGCTGTCTAGCAAGATAGGGACCTAGTCAAGTCAGTTGGCTAGCCAGCTGGCTAGCTAATTAAGTCAACTTATTATGTCATCAATTTAATCAGCTGGCTAGGTAGGTACCAAGCTAGTTAAGTCAGATGGCTACCCGGTCGGCTAACTATTTATGTGAGCTAGTTGAGCCTGCTGGCTAGCCAGCTGACCAGCTGGTTAAGTCAAGTAATTAATTCAGATAGCTAGCCAGCTGGCTAGCTAGGTAGCAAGCTAGTTTATTCAGCTGGATAGCCAGCTGGCTAGCTGGTTAAGTCAGCTAGTTAAGTCATCTGGCTAGCTAGTTAAGTATGCTAATTAAGTCAGATGGTTAGCCAACTGCCTAGACGTGTAGCTAGCTAGTAAATCAGCTGGCTAGCCAGCTGGCTAGCTAGTTAAGTAACCAATTTATGTCAGCTCGCTAGACAGCTAGTAAGCTAGGCAACTAGGTAGTTCAATCAGCTGTTAAGTCACCAGGACAAGTAGGTAGCTAGCTAGTTAAGTCAACCGGCAAGCCACCCAGCTAGGTAATGATGTCAGCTAGTTAAGTAAGCTGGCTAGCCCGCTTGCTAACTAGTTCAGCCAGCTAGTTGAGTCAGCTGACTAACCAGCTGGCTAGCTGGCCAAGTCAGCTAGTTAATTCAAGAGACTAGCCAACTGGCTACCTAGGTAGCTAGCTAATTAAGTCAGCTGGTTAGCCAGACTGCTAGCTAGTTAACTAGCTAGTTCAGTCTGCTGGCTAGCCAGCTGGCAAGCTGGTTATGTCAGCTAGTTAATTCAGCTGGCTAGCTGGCCAGCTATTTAAGTCAGCTAGTTAAGTCAGCTGGCTAGCATGGTGGCTAGCTTGTTACGTCAGCTAGTAGGTCAGCTGACTTGTCACCTGGCTGTGTAGGTAGTTAGCTAGATAAGTCATCTGGCTAGCAAGTTGGTTAGCTGGTTATGTCAGCTAGTTATGTCAGCTGGCTAGCTAATTAAGTCAGCTAGTTAAGTCAGCTGGCTAGCCAACTGCCTAGCTGGTTAGCTAGCTAGTTAATCAGTTGGCTAACTCGCTGAATAGCTAATTAAGTAACCTAGATAAGTCATCTTGCTAGCCAGCTAGTTAGCTAGGAAGCTATGTAGTTAAGTCAGCTGGCAAGCCAGCGGAATACATAGGTTGATAGTGAGTTAAGTCAAATGGCTAGCCACCTGGCTAGCTAGTGATATTAGCTAGATAAGTCAGTTGGCTAGCCAGCTGACTAACTAGTTATGCCAGCTAGTTGAGTCAGCATGCTAGCCAGCTGGGTAGCAGGTGAAGTCAGCTAGTTAATTCAAGTGACTAGCCAACTGGCTAGCTAGGTAGCTAGCTAGTTAAGTAAGCTGGCTACCAGGCTGGCTAGATGGTTAAGTCAGCTAGTTAAGTCACCTGGCTATCCAGCCTGCTAAGTCCGCTGGCTAGCAGCTGGCTAGCTCGGTAAGTCAGCTCGTTATGTCAGCTGGCTTTCCAGCTGGCTTGCTTGTTAAGTCAGCTAGCAAAGTCAGCTGGCTAACCAGCTATCTAGCTAGGTAGCTAGGTAGTTAAGTCAGCTGTCTAGCCAGCTGGCTAGTTAGTTAAGTCACCTAGTTAAGTCAGCTGGCTTTCAAGCTAATAGCTATGCAGCAAGCTAGTTGATTCATCTGACTAGCAATAGGGCAGTTATTTAAGTCAGCTAGTTAATTCAGCTAGCTACCCAGCTGGCTGGTTAGGTAGGTAGCTACTTAAGTCAGCTGGATTGCCAACTGGCTAGCTGATTAAGTTAGCGAGTTAAGTCAGCTGGCTAGACACCTGGATAGCTAGTTAAGTCAGCTTGTTTAGTCAGCTTGCTGGCCAGGTGGCTAGCTGGTTAAGTC
>NW_007022251.1:8353-14391 GCF_000164805.1 Carlito syrichta
CTAGCCAGCATGCTAGCTGGTTAAGGTAGCTAGTTAAGTAGAGTGGCTAGCCAACTGACTAGCTATGTAGCTAGCTAGTTAATTCAGCTGGTTAACCACCAAGATAGCTAGTGATATCAGCTAGTTAAGTCAGCTGGCTAATCAGCTGGCTAACTAGTTAAGTCAGCTGCCTAGCCAGCTGACTAGCTGGCTCAGTCAGTTAGTTAAGTCGAGTGGCTTGCCAACTGGCTAGCTAGGTAGCTAGCTAGTGAAGTCAGCTGGCTAACCACCTGGCTAGCTAATGTTGTCACCTAGTTAAGTCAGCTAGCTCACCATCTGGCTAACTAGTTAAGTCAGTTAGTTGAGTCAGCTGGCTAGCCAGCTGACTAGCTGTTTAAGTCAGCTAGGAAGTCAAGTGGCTACCCAACTGGCTAGCTAGGTAGCTAGCTAGGTAAGTCAGTTGTCTACCCAGCTGGCTAGCTGGTTAAGTCAGCTAGTTAAGTCACCTGGCTACACAGCCTGCTAGCTAGGTAGTTAGCTTTTTAAGTCTACTTTCTATCCAGCTGTCTACTTCGTTAAGTCAGCTGGCTAGCCTGCTGGCTGCCTAGGTAGCTAGGCAATTAGTTCAGCCTTCCAGCCAGCTTGCTAGCTAGTTACTTCATCTAGTTAAGTCAGCTGGCTTACAAGCTTGCTAGCTAGGTAGCTAGCTAGTTACTTCAGCTGTCTAGCCAGCTGGATAGCTAGTAAAGTCACATAGTTAAGTCAGCTGACTAGCCATTTGGCTCGCTAGGTAACTTGCTAATTAAGTCAGCTGGTTAGACAACTGGGTAGCAAGATAAGTCACCTAGTTAACTCAACTGGCTAGAAAGCAGGCAGCTAGTTAAGAAAGTTAGTTAAGACAACTGGCTAGACAGTTGGCTAGCTAGGTAGTGACCTAGTTAAGTCAGTTGGCTAGCCAGCTGGCTAGCTAATTAAGTCAGCTAGTTAAGTCAGATGGCTATCCAGATAGCTAGAGAGGTAGACAGCTAGTTAAGTCAACTGGCTAGCTAGCTGGATAACTAGTTAAGTCAGCTAGTTTAGTCACCTGGCTAGCCAGTTGGCTAGCAGGTTAAGTCAATTAGTTAATTCAAGTGGCTAGCCAACTGGCTAGCTAGGTACCTAGCTCGTTTAGTCAGCTGGCAAGCAAGCTGGCTAGCTGGTTAAGTCAGCTAGTTAAGCCGCCTGGCAACCCAGCCTGCTAGCTAGGTAACTAGCTAGTTAAGTCAGCTTACTAGCCAGCTGGCTAGCTGGGTAAATCAGTTAGGTAAGTCAGCGGGCTAGTCAGCTGACTGGCTGGTTAAGTCAGCTAGTTAAGTCAGGTGGCCTACCAGCTGTCTAGCTAGGTAGCTAGGTAGCTAAGTCCGCTGTCTAGCCAGCTGGCTAACTAGTTAAGTCACCTATTTCAGTCACCTGGCTTGCCAACTGGATAGCTATGAAGCAAGCTAGTTAATTCAGTTGACTAGCAAGAAGGTCAGCTATATAAATCAGCTTGTTAAGTCAGCCAGCTAGCCAGCTGGCTAGCTAGGTAGTGAGCTAGTTAGTCAGCTGGCTAGCCAGCTGGCAAGCTAATTAAGTCAGCTAGTTAAGTCAGCTGGCTAGCTAGGAAGACAGCTAGTTAAATCAGCTGGCTAGCCAGCTGGCCAACTAGTTAAGTCTGAGTCAGATGGCTAACCAGCAAGTTACCTGGTTAAGTCAACTGGTTAAGTCAACTGGCCAGCCAGCTGTCTAGCAAGGTAGCAAGCTAGTTAAGTCAGTTGACTTGTCAGCTTGATATCTTTTTAAGTCAGCTAGTTAAGTCAGTGGCTACCCAGCTGGCTAGCTAGGTAGCTAGCTAGTTAAATCATTTGGCTAGCCATCTGGCTAGCTAGGTAGCTAGCCTGTTAAGTCTGCTGGCTAGCCAGTTGGGTAGCTAGATATTTAGCTAGTCATGTCAGCTGACTAGCCGGCTGTCTAACTAATTAAGTCACCTAGTCGAGTTTGCTGGCTTGCCAGTTGGCTAGCTATGTAGCATGCTAGTTAATTCAGCTGATTAGCAAGCAGGACAGCTATTTAAGTTAGCTAGTTAAGTCAGCTGGCTTGCCAGCTGGCTAGCTAGGTAATGATATAGTTAAGTCAACTGGCTAGCCAGCTGGCTAGCTAATTAATTCAACTAGAGAAGTCAGCTAGTTGAGTCAGATGGCTAGCCTGCTGGCTAGCTGGTTAAGTCAACTAGTTAAGTCAATTGCCTAGCCTGCTAGCTAGCAAGGTAGCAAGCTAGTTAAGTCAGCTGGCTATTCTGCTGGCTAGCTATTTAAGACAGCTAGTTAAATCACCTGACTAGCCCGCTGGCTAGCTGGTTGTCAGCTAGTAGGTCAGATGGCTTATCACCTGGCTGTTTAGGTAGCTAGCTAGATAAGTCACCTGGCTACCCAGATGGCTAGCTGATTTAGTCAGTTAGTAAAGTCAGGTGGCTTACCAGCTGGCTATGTAGGTAGCTAGCTAGTTAAGTCAGCTGGATAGCCACCTGGCTAACTAGTGATGTCAACTAGTTAAGTCAGCTGACTAGCCAGCTGTCTAAATATTTATGTCAGCTAGTTGAGTCAGCTGGCTAGCCAGCTGATTAGCTGGTTAAGTGAACTTGTTAACTCAGCTGGATAGCTAGTTGTCAGCTAGTTTAGTCAGCTGGCTAGCCAACGGCCTAGTTGGGTAGCTAGTTAATCAGCTGCCTGGCCAGCTGGCTAGCTAGTTAAGTAACCTAGTTAAGTCAGCTCGCTAGCCAGCTAGTTATCTAGGTAGCTATGTAGTTAAGTCGCTGGCAAGCCAGCGGGATACGTAGTTTGCTAACAAGCTAAGTCAAATGGCTAGCCACCCAGCTAGCTAGTGATGTCAACTAGTTACTTAAGTCAGTGAGTTAAGTCAGCTGGCTTTCTGGCTGGCTAGCTAGGTGACTAGCTAGTTAAGGCAGATAGCTAGCCAACTGGCTATCTAGATAAGTCAGCTAGTTAATCCAGCTGGTTAGCTGGCTGACTAGCTAGGTGGCGGGCAAGTTAAGCCACCTGGTTAGCAGGCTGGACATGCAGGTGGCTGACTAGTTAAGCCGGCTGTCTAGCCAGCTGACCAGCAGGGTTGCCAGCTAGCTAAGCCAGTTGGCTAGCCAGCAGATTAGCGAGCCAGCTGGCTAGTTAAGCCAGGAGGCTATCCAACTGGCCAGCCACCCGGCTGGCTACTTAAGCAAGCTGGCTAGCCAGCTGGCCAGCCCACTAGCTAGCTAGCCAGCTGCGTAGTTGTCTAGCCAGCCAGGTAGCTAGCTATTTAAGCTAGCTGGCTAGCCATCTAGCCAGCCAGGTAGCTAGCTAGTTAAATTAGCTGGCTAGCTATCTATCCAGCCAACTAGCTAGTCAGCTAGTTATGTCAACTAGGTAGCCAGCTAGCCAGCTAAATAACTAGTCAGCTAGTTATATCAACTAGCTAGCCAGCTAGCTAGTAAAGTCAGCTAACAAGTCATCTAAATATTCAGCTAGCTAATTAACTCAGCTAGCTACTCAGCCTGGTAGTCAGCTAGTTAGTTAAGTCAGCTAGCTAGTCACCTAGCTAGTCAGCTAGATAGTTAAGTCAGCTAGCCCGCTAGCAAGCCAATTAGCTAGTTAGTTACATCAGCTAGCTAGACAGCTAAATAGTTAGTTTGCTAGCAAGGTGTGTCAGCTAGCTAGCCAGCTAGCTAGTCAGCTAGCTAGTTAAGTCAGCTAGCACATCAGCTAGTTACTTAGCTAACTATTTGGCTAGCAACTCAGCTAGCTGGTTAGCTAACTAGTGGGCTCACTTAATATTCATCAGGTCAGCTAACTAGTCGGCTCACTCACCTGGCAACTGGTCAGCAAACTAGTCGGCTCACTCACCAGCCAACAGGTCATCTAACTAGTTGGCTCGCTCGCTGACCAACTAGTTAAGGCAGCTCACCTGTTGACTAGTTAAGTTGGCTCACCAGTCGACTCCCTCACCAGCCATCTAGTTAAGTCTTCTGACCAGTTGGCTCACTCACCAGACAACTACTTAAATCAGCTGACCAGTGAGCTCACTCCCCAGCTGACTAATTAGGTCAGTTGACCAGTTGGCTCAGTCGCCGGCCGAATATTTAAGTCAGCTGACCAGTCGGCAAACTTGCCGATTGACTAGTTAAGTCAGCTCACTTGTTGGCTCACTTGTCAGCCGATTTTTTAGTCAGATAACCAGTCGGCCCACTAGCCGGCCCACTAGGTAAGTCAACTAACAATCAGCCAACTAGTTGGCCAACTAGTCAGCTGATAAGTTATGTCAGTTAACTAGTCGGCCAACTAGCTAGGTCAGCTAACTAGATGACCAAATTGTCGACTGACTAGTTAGTTCAGCAAACAAACCAGTCAACAAGTTAATTGAGCTAAATAGTGGGCCAACTCCTCAGTCAACTAATTAACTCAGCTATCTAGTCGGCCGACTAGTCGTCCAACTTGTTAAGCCAACTAACAAGCCGGTAGTGTAGTCAGCAAAAGTGTTAAACCAGCTAACTAGTCAGCTGACTCATCGCCAAATTAAGTCACCTAGATAACTCGTTAATGTACTAGTTAAGCCAGCTAGTTAATTTGTTAACCAACTAGTTAAAACAGTAAGCTAACTCATTAACCAAATCATTAATTCAGCTAGTATCTCTTTAGCCAAATAGTTAAGTCAGGTAGCTAAGTCAGCTAGCTAACTCTTTAGATAGCTAGTTAAGTCTCTATCTAAGTCAGCCAGCTCACTAGTTAGCTAAATATTTAAGTCAACCACTTAATTCTTCTACCAAACTAGTTAGCTAACTAGGTAAGACAGCTAGTTTTTCTGCAAGCTAGCTAGTTAGCTAGCTATTTAATTCAGCTAGTTACATCAGCTAGCTAACTAGTTAAATCAGCCAGTTAATTCACCTAGCTAACTAGTTAAGTCAGTCAGCTTAGTCAGCTAGTTAAGTCAGCTTTCTAACTAGTAAGTCAGCTAGTAAAGTCAGCTAGCTAGTTACTTAACTAAAAGGTTCAGTCAGTTGGTTAAGTAGGTTAGCTAGCTAATTAGCTAATGGGTTAATTCAGCTGGTTGTGTCAGCGAGCTAGCTAGTTAGGGTTAGGGTTAGTTACTAAGTTATGTCATCTAGTTAAGTCAGCTGGCTAGCCAGTTGGCTAGCTAGGTAATGAACTAGTTAAGTCAGCTGGCTAACCAACTGACTTACTAGTTAAGTCAGCTAGATGAGTCAGCTGGCTAACCAGCTGGCTAACTGGTTAAATAAGCTAGTTACATCAGCTGGCTAGCCAGCTGGCTAGTAGGTTGCTAGCTAGTTATGTCAGCTGTCTAGCCAGCTGGCTAGCTGACAAATTTAGCTAGTCAAGTCAGCTAGCTAGCCAACTGTCCAGCTAGGTAGTTAACTAGTTAAGTCAGCTGGCAAACCAGGTGGCTACTAAGTTATGACAGCTAGTTAATTCAGCTGGCTAACCAGCTGGCTAGCTAGTTGTCAGGTCGATTAGTCAGTTGACTAGCCAGCTGGCTAACTAGTTAAAAAGCTAGTTAATCAGAGGACAAGCCAGCTGGTTAGCTAATTATTTCAGTGAGTTAAGTCAACTGGCTAGCTAGGTAGCTAGCTAGTTAAGTCCGCTAGTTATGTCAGCTAGCCAGCTGGCTAGCTAGGTAGCTAGCTAGTTGAGTCAGCTAGTTAAGTCAACTGGCCAGCTAGTTAAGTCAGCTACTTAAGTCAGCTGGCTAGTCAACTGCCTAGCTGGGTAGCTAGCCAGTTAATCCGCTGGCTAACCAACTGGACAGCTAGTTAAGTCACCTAGGTAATTCAGCTCACTAGGCAGCTGGTTAGGTAGGTAGCTAGGTAGTTAAGTCAGCTGGAAAGCCAGCAGGATGTGTAGGTACCTGGCTAACTATGTCAACTGGCTAGCCCCCTGGTTATCTAGTGATGTCAGCTCGTTAAGTCAGCTGGTTAGTCAGCTGGTTAACTAGTTAAGTCAGCTAGTTGCCTCAACTGTCTAGCCAGCTGGCTA
>NW_007022251.1:14411-17759 GCF_000164805.1 Carlito syrichta
TGTCATCTAGTTAAGTCAGCTGGCTAGCCAGTTGGCTAGCTAGGTAATGAACTAGTTAAGTCAGCTGGCTAACCAACTGACTTACTAGTTAAGTCAGCTAGATGAGTCAGCTCGCTAACCAGCTGGCTAACTGGTTAAATAAGCTAGTTACATCAGCTGGCTAGCCAGCTGGCTAGTAGATTGCTAGCTAGTTATGTCAGCTGTCCAGCCAGCTGGCTAGCTGATAAATTTAGCTAGTCAAGTCAGTTAGCTAGCCAACTGTCTAGCTAGGTAGTTAACTAGTTAAGTCAGCTGGCAAACCAGGTGGCTACTAAGTTATGACAGCTAGTTAACTCATCTGGCTAACCAGCTGGCTAGCTAGTTAAGTCAGGTCGTTTAGTCAGTTGACTAGCCAGCTGGCTAACTAGTTAAAAAGCTAGTTAATCAGAAGACAAGCCAGCTGGTTAGCTAATTATTTCAGCGAGTTAAGTCAACTGGCTAGCTAGGTAGCTAGCTAGTTAAGTCCGCTAGTTATGTCAGCTAGCTACCTAGTTAAGTCAGCTAGCAAGCTAGATAGCTAGGTATCAAGCTAGTTAAATCAGCTAGTTAAGTCAGCTGGCTAGCTAGGTAGCTAGCTAATTGAGTCAGCTAGTTAAGTCAGCTGGCCAGCTAGTTAAGTCAGCTACTCAAGTCAGCTGGCTAGTCAACTGCCTAGCTGGGTAACTAGCCAGTTAATCCGCTGGGTAACCAACTGGACAGCTAGTTAAGTCACCTAGGTAATTCAACTCACTAGGCAGCTGGTTAGGTAGGTAGCTAGGTAGTTAAGTCAGCTGGAAAGCCAGCAGGATGCATAGGTACCTGGCTAATTATGTCAGCTGGCTAGCCCCCTGGCTATCTAGTGATGTCAGCTCATTAAGTCAGCTGGCTAGTCAGCTGGTTAACTAGTTAAGTCAGCTAGTTGCCTCAACTGTCTAGCCAGCTGGCTACCTGGTTAAGTGAGCTAGTTCATTCAAGTGGCGAGCCAACTGGCTAGCTAGGTAGCTAGCTAGTTAAGTCAGCTGGCTAACCAGCTGACTAGCTGGTTAAGTCAGCTATTCAAGTCACCTGGCACCCAGCCTGTTACCTAGGTAACTAGCTAGTCAAGTCAGCTGGCTAGCTAGTTGGCTAGCTGTGAAAGTCAGCTAGTTAAGGCAGCTGGCTAGCTACATGGCTAGGTAGGTACCTAGCTAGTTAAGACAGCAGACTAGCCGACTGACTAGCTAGTTAAGTCAGCGAGTTTAGTGAGCTAGCTAGCCGTCAGGCTAGCTATGTGGCTTGCTAATTAAGCCAGTTGGCTAGTAGGCTGGCTATCTCGTTAAGTCAGCTAGTTAAGTCAGCTGGTTAGCCGGCTGGCTACCTAGGTGGCTGTCAAGTTAAGCCGGCTGCTCAGCAAGCTGGTAAGGTAGGTGGCCAGCAGGTTAAGCCAGTTGGATAGCCGGTTGACCAGCAGAGTGGCTGGCTTGTTAAGCTGGCTGGCTATCCTACTGGCCAGCCATCCAACTGGCTATTTAATCTGGCTGGCAAGCTAATTGGCCAGCCCACTAGCAAGCTAGCCAGCTGCCTAGCTGGCTAGCCAGCCAGGTAGCTAGCTAGTTAAGCCAGCTGGCTAGATGTCTAGCCAGCCAGGTAGCTAGCTAGTTAAGTCAGCTGGCTAGCCAGCTAGTCAGCCAACTATCTAGTCAGCTAGTTAAGTCAGCTACCTAGCCAGCTAGCTAGTTAAGTCAGCTAGCAAGTCAGCTAACTATTCAGCTAGCTAGTTAAGTCAGCCAGCTAGTCAACTTGCTAGTCAGCCAGCTAGTTAAATCAGCTAAGTATTCAGCCAGCTTTTTAGCTAGATAATTAAGTCAGTTAGCCAGCTATCTAACCAGTTAGCTTGCTAGTTAAGTCAGCTATCTAGACAGCTAGATAGCTAGTTTTCTAGCTAGTTATGTCAGCTAGCTAGCCACCTAGCTACTCCCCTTGCAGGTTGTCAGCTAGCAAATCAGGTAGTTACTTAGCTTACTAGTTGGTAGCCAGCCAACTAGTTAACTGAGATATCTAGTGGGCCAAATCGTCAGTCAACTGGTTAACACAGCTAACTAGTCTGCCGACTAGTCAACCAACTTCTTAAGACAGCTAGCAAGTTGGCCAAGTAGTCAGGCAATGTGTTAAATTAGCTAACTAGTCAGCCTACTCATCAGCCAACAATTAAATCACCTAGCTAACTCGTTAGCCAACTAGTTAATTCAGCTAATTAACTCGTTAACAAGCTAGTTAAAACAGTTAGCTAACTCATTAACCAACTAGTTAAGTCAGCTAGCTCTGTCCTTAGCCAACTAGTTAAGTCAGTTAACTAAGTCAGCTAGCTAACTAGCTAGCTAGTTAAGTTAGCTAGCTAAGTCAGCTAGCTCAATAGTTAGCTAACTATTTAAGTCAGCTACTTAAGTCTGCTACCTAACTAGTTATCCAATTAGTTAAGTCAGTTACTTATTCAGCTGGGTAACTAGTTAGCTAGCTATATAATTCAGGTAGTTAAGATGGCTAGGTAACTAGTTAAGTCAGCCAGCTAAGTCAGCTGGCTCACTAGTTAAGTCAGCCATCTAAGTCAGCTAGTTAAGTCAGCTTTCTAACTAATTAAGTCAGCTGGTGAAGACAGCTAGCTAGCTAGTTAGCTAACGGGTTAAGTCAGTGGGTTGAGTCAGCTAGTTATCTAGTTAACTAACAGGTTAAGTCAGCTGGTTGAGTCAGCTAGCTAGCTAGTTAGCCAATGGGTGAGTCAGCTGGTTAACTAGGCTAAATAGCTAGTTAACTAATGAGTTAAGTCAGCTGGATGAGTGTGCTAGTTAGCTACTAACCTAATTAGTTAATCAGCTAGTTGAGTCGGCTAGCTAGCTCGTTAGCTAACAAGTTAAGTCAGATAATTAAGTCAGATAGATAGCACGTTAGATAACTAGTAAGCTAACAAGTTAGCTAGCTGGTTAAGTTAGCTAGCTAGCTAGGTAGCTTACTATTTAAGTCAGCTTGTTAGCTAGGTAGCTAGCTAGTTACCTAATATTTTAAGTCAGCTGGCTAGCTAGGTAGGTGGCTAGCTAGCTAACTATTTAAGTCAGCTGGCTTGCTAGGTAGCTATCTAGTTAAGTTAGGTAGTTAAGTCTGCTGGCTATACAGCTGGCTGGCTATTTAAGTCAGCTAGTTAAGTCAGCTGGCTAGCCCGCTGGCCAGCTGGTTCAGTCAGCTAGTAGTCAGCTGGCTAGTCTCCTGGCTATGTAGGTAGCTAGCTAGATAAGTCATCTGGCTAGCCAGCTGGCTATCTGGTTGTCAGCTAGTTAATTCAGCTGGCTACCCAGATGG
>NW_007022252.1:0-603 GCF_000164805.1 Carlito syrichta
AAGGGAGCAGGGTGGGAGACAAAGCCAGAGGGACAGGCAGGGCCCAGGCCACACGGGCCTATGGCCATCGGGCTTTATCCCGAAAATGACAGGCATCTGAGGAGAGGAGTGATGGGTTCAAAGACCTCTCTGGTGTGCGGAGAAGGGACTTAGTTGACTGGGTGGAAGCAGGAGGACCAGATCAGATGGTAATGATGAAGTCGCCGTGGATTAGAGTGGAGGTAGTGGGAGTGCTTGTATTTTGAAGGAGAAACCGAAAAGACTTGCAGATGGATTAGACAGGAGAGAAAGAAAAGAATTTTTTAAAATGATACTTAGGTTTGCTTGTTTTTTTTAAGGAATCATATAGAGTTTATTTTGTTTTGTTTTGTTTTTATTGCAAGGATGTGGAGTACAATTCGGGGTGAGGTCTCCAAACGTTGATTCTGCCCTTGTGGTACCCTTGTGGATGAGGTGTGCCCCTCCCTCCCCTAGCAGTTTCCTTCAACTGCCAATCCCATGCCCCTCCCCTGGCAGTTTCCCACTCCTGCCCATGGCTTTCTGATAGTATTATGATCATTGTTCAAGGTCCGCTTATGAGTGAGAACATATGGTACTCTGTTC
>NW_007022253.1:0-591 GCF_000164805.1 Carlito syrichta
AAGCAGAGGGAGAGGAGAGAGTCATGTAAGATTTGGCAGAGAGAAGGGGTGGAGATTTGAGAGTCCTTATGATCGATGGGGACTGTAGTTCACGGATGTCTATTCAATTGCCCAGAGCACCGAACCCTGGGATGCACCAACACTTCGAAAGGATAGGAGTTCCCAGAGGATATTGACCAGGAGTGGCCACAGAGCTAGGAGGAAGTTGGGAGAGATTGTGTCCCAGGAACCAAGAGAAGAGCATGTTCCAGAAAGAAAGGTGTGATCAAGCATGTCCAACAGGGCAGTGGTTCAAGGAGACAAGGACGGAAAGAGTCCACTGAAACTGGCATTTGGTTGGTCATGGCTGACCTTGGGCAAGACATTTCGATGCTTCCGTGGCAGAGAGAAAGCCCGATTGTGGTAGGATTAAGTGCAAAAAGGCTCGAAAGGTTTCTGATATAAAAGAATTACTCTTTCCTAAAGCACGATTAGGAAGGAAAGAACAGTGGTGACCCAGATGGGAACCTAGGGTCAAAGCCAGGATTTTTAAAAAATGATCTTGAGCTTGTGTATCTGTCAGAATTCAGTGAAGGAAATGAAAAGCATTAT
>NW_007022254.1:0-680 GCF_000164805.1 Carlito syrichta
AAAAAAAAAAAAAAGAAATACACAGAAAACAAAACAAAACAAATACACCTCACTCCCAGACAAGACTTCTCTTTTCCTTTTAGCAGGACCTGCTCTTCTAGGATGGGGAATTCGAGAATCCATGCTTTTCTATTCTAATGTTCCCTTATTAACTTTAAAAAATTAATGCAACTCCTAATCACCTAATTTACTATCAAAGAGCACTCTGGACTTTAGAAAGAACAGAGCTCATTAAAAATTAAATTTTTCCAATCTCCTTATATAAACATTTATTTATAAAATATGCCCCAGCATGAAATGTTTAGGGTCCATATGCAGAATAGATTTTAAAAAGAAAAACCATCATGAAGGATCAAATTCAGGTCTGACCTCACTGTCCTCCCTGACTCTAATCTCTCCTCGCCCGAGTCCATCTCCACACAGCTTGCAGCTTTCTTGCCTGTAACATACCCTTAGTCAAGTTACAGTCCCCCCACCCAACCCATCCCAAAGCTCTCATCATCCTATTGTCCACAAGAGCCAGCCCAGAAACAGTCCCCCCACCCAACCCATCCCAAAGCTCTCATCATCCTATTGTCCACAAGAGCCAGCCCAGACTTCTTGGCCTGAAACTTCAGGTTTTCTTTTTTTTGGAGTCGGAGTCTCATTCTATTGCCCAGGCTGGAGCGCAGTGACATGCT
>NW_007022255.1:0-1051 GCF_000164805.1 Carlito syrichta
TTTTGACTAGAGCTGATGAACATTTGTTTTTATTCAGCATGTAGTTGTTGAGTACTGATGACATATCAAGGATTGGTAGATCAGACAGATATGGTCCCTGTGAGAACCCAAGAGATGATTGGGTATTGTAGAACATAAGTATTGGAGAGGTATGGTTTAGTGGCTATGGACCTAGACTCAGATTGTGGCACCAACATTTTAAAATTTGGTAACAGTATACTTAACCTTTCAGTGCTTATTTCTGTTTTTGCGACTTGCAAAAGGTAGCTAATGGTACTACCTGCTTCATATGGCGATTATAAAGTTTTAGGAGACAGTGCTTAAGAAATGTGTAGCACAGAACCTGGCTTATGTAGTCTAAAGACATGTCAGCTTAAAAAAAATAAAATTGCTGTTATATCTACCCATATGCCAAAAAATGTACACACATTTTAAGAGATGCTATCTGTGTATTACTTTTACTTCACTGTAATCAGAAGTGTCAGGACACTGATGGTAACCACTTTGAGCATCTCTTGTAATTGTCAAAGTCAAACGTGACTTGTATTCATCTTTTGTTTCAATGATAAATATTATTACAACTTTAATACAGTTTTTCCTTTTTTTAAATGTGTACACACACACACACACACATACACACATCATTTTTTTCAAGTCTACTATATACTAAAAATTGTAATTTTTGAGGTGTAATTAACAAAAAGCCCTAATCTATTATAAGGTGAAAGTGAAGGCCACCCTGGGCAAGTGCTATCAGAGCTAATAATGTAGAACAGTTTTCCCAAAGTGTGATGTGTGATTGATATTACTTGTAATTTAAATTAAATGAATATTTTAATTTAAAAAAATTGTTTTAATGTATATTGGAAAAATATTCTTTTACATTTAATGTTATCTCTACTTGATAAGTTTAAAAATGCTTCAATTTAAAGTTGATGCAAAAAATATTCAGTAAATAATATGGATTGCACTTGGATATGACAAGTATAATGAAAGCAATATGTGAGTAAGTGATTAGAAAATAACTGTGTGTTGGCTTATGGAAGAAAGC
>NW_007022256.1:0-647 GCF_000164805.1 Carlito syrichta
GTGTTGTCATCACTGGCGCAGGTGTTATCTTGTGTCTTCCCTCCACTAGATCACAGGCTCACCTAGCTCAGTGTCTTGTGCAGACTGGGTACTGTCAGTAAATGCTACATGAAGGGACAGACCGACAGTCACAGATTCCAACCCTCTGAGTTACGGTGGGTGCTGAGATGGTCTGTGATCTGGAATGCTGTTTTCTGGCTTAGGTAGCCTAGTGGGTCCCACAATCCAGTTAGTCATTAGAATCACCAGGAGATATCTTTGAACTGCAAATCCCTGGGCACTGACGGAGACCACTTGAATTAGAACCTCTGGTAGGTAGAACCTGGGACTCTATATTAAACTCCACGGGTATCTGTTATTTTTTGCCTAGGAAGCTTTTTCTGAAATCATGGTGGTTATTGCTTTTGCTTCTTCTGTTAGCTTGCTGCTCCATGAAGAAAGAGATTTTAGTAGTCTTACAGAGTTTCTTCTGTGTAAGAAGATAAAATTGTATATCCTTTTTTAGTTGCACAGGGCGGCTATTAACAGCTCATCTAGTCCTCAGTAATTCTGGGAGGTAGGACAATGGGTCAGATTTTATAATCATTTTAAAGATGTAGAAACTGGAGCTCAGAGAACCTAAGCAACTTGCTCAGGGTCATTAAAAA
>NW_007022257.1:0-581 GCF_000164805.1 Carlito syrichta
CCCGTTAAAGTCTGTCCTTATTGACACCGCTCCTAGACAAGGGCATGGCAAGAGTTCAATTGCCCCCTGAACCCTGAACAACATTCCTGAAAGTCTCCTTATTGCCTATGCATTTCCAGTAAGTAGCTTCAGAGATCCTTGACTTCCCTGTAGTCTATGCCCAATCATCTGAAAGATGTAAATCCCCATTTACTCCCTTTTTCTGAGTAATCATAAGCTTGCATAATATAGTATTGGTTTGCACAATATCAACAACTCGTTGATTTGTATAATGTACAATGCCAATGTAATGGTAAATTTTGTGATTTGTATAACTTTTGCGTAATGCATGATGTCTTAGGCCTTGGAAACTCCCTTTACTCTATGGCAAGTTTGATGAACGCTTCTGTCAGGCCCTACTGATAAAAGCTATGAGATCCCTCTGATATCTGGCACCAGGAAGTCTGGACTGAAAAATGTCACTATCGATAAATGCTGTTGAAACTCAAGTTCTACACAATGCTCTGCTGGTCATGTGGCTGATGTATAGGTACTAACAACTCTGGACTTATAAAAGTGAACTGTAAAAGCCTGGAGGGTGA
>NW_007022258.1:0-931 GCF_000164805.1 Carlito syrichta
TAGTCTCTGGATACAAAGAAAACTCCACTGTACAGAGAGAATCAGTTAACTATTCTGGTTAATGTGAAGTATAGTTTACTTGTTTCTCCATATTTAATTCTTCCCCTGCGTATCTATCTACAGAACCTAAGAAATAACACAAAACCTCATGAGTTTTTCCATAAGTGCATCAGAAATATGGTGGTGGCTCAGTTAACCAACTTTTTAAAAAATAGATAATGCCAATCAATACCCTAAGTAAGACAAAAGATAAATTTTTGATTAAGAAAAAGGTACTTTAAGCATTTCAGCATTTATTTTACAAGGGCTGATTGTAATTTACTTACTGAAAAGAAACCTCTAGAAAACCTTCAGATAATGATATTTTATAAGTTCAGTAATGGAAGAAAATGTCATTCCTTTAAGGTTTTCTATTACTCCTCTCAGTTACGCTCCATAAGGTTCACTGCAGATGGAGTGAATGAGTAACAGAACGACAGGCTGCAGGACACTCACTGAGACAGCGACGACAGGGAAGAGTCTCGTCCAAGAGTGAGGGGGCACGTTGGAGCAACACTGACCGATCCTTATTAGTATATGGACTTCTTTTTTTTTTTTTGAGTTGGAGTCTCACTCTGTCGTCCAGGCTGAAGTGCAGGGGCATGCTCATGGTTATCGCAGCCTCCACCTGCTGGGCTCAGAAGATCCTTGCACCTCAGCCTTCTAAGTAGCTGGAACTACAGATGTGTGCCAGCACACCCAGCTAATTTTTTGGTTTGCTGCAGAGACAAGGTCTTGCCAAGTTGCCCAGGCTGGTCTCGCACCCCTGGGCTCAGGCAATCCTCTCGCCTCTGCCTCCCAAAGTGCTGGAATGACAGGCATAAGCCACTGTACCTGGCTCGTGCACTACTCTTAAAATCAAGTGGCATAGCAAGCTGAGGGCCAGGACCAT
>NW_007022259.1:0-13104 GCF_000164805.1 Carlito syrichta
GTTCTGTGAGCTCACATGCATCTTGACCATGGAAACGAGTGTGGACAGTGTAGGTAGGCTTTCTGGGTTGTGTGACTGAAGGCGTGGGATGGACATGCACAGTGGCCACCTTTGAAACCTCCTGTGAATGACAGGAGGGAAATTGCCTTTTCCTTTCCCATCCCTGAGGGTGTCTTCTCGCACGGGGTGGCAGGGTTGGTGGTGGTGGTGGTGATTATTATTTGGAGTAGGAATCATGCTCTGTCTCCAAGGCTGGAGCAAAGGGGCATACTCACTGCCATGGCAGAATCCACCTGCCAGGTTCAGATGATCCTCCCACCTCGGACATCTGAGTGACTGGAACCACAGGCAAGCGCCACCACACCCGGCTGATCTTTGGATTTATTTTTGCTAGAGGAGAGGAGTTTTCTCCCCATGTCCCAGGCTGGTGTCGAACCCACATCTTCAGTCCATCCACTCACCTGGTCCTCCAAAGGACTGGGAGGCCAGCCTGAGCCCCTGAGCCTGGCCTGTGGTTGTGGTGATGGTGATGGTTGATATGATTATTCTGAGTTGGAGTCCCACTCTGTCACCCAGGCCGGAGCGCAGGGGCCCCGTCTCAGCCACCTCAGCCTCTAGCAGCTGGCCTCCAGTGATCCTTGCACCATGGACTCCCAAGTGGATGGAATGACAAGCGTACACCACCAGATTTGACTCATTTTCTTAGCTTCTTGTAGAGACAAGGTCTTGCCAAGGTGCCTGAGCTAGTCTCGCACCCGGGGGCTCAGGCCATCCTCTCACCTTGGACTCCAATAGCACCAGGATGGCAGGCATGAGCCCCCACGCCCGCCCTTCCACAATACTTTCGAGGACCCAATGTGATGCCCACTCTTTTCTGAAGACCTGGGTCCCCAGAGTGAGTGGTCAGAGTCACCTTCTGAACCCTTCCAGGAGGAAGTGCCTGGTGGAAGGGCATGTCTTTGCCAAGACGCCCACCCTGCAGCCTGCCAGTTCCCCAGGGTGTACACACCAACTCCTACCAGGACTGCCTCGAGGAAAGGGAGGGCCTGAGGTTGGCAGAGATGGCTGGTTGAATAATGCCTGTCTCCTCAGAACTTGGGGAAGCAAAGACAGGAAGATGGCCGGAGCCCAATACCTTGAACCCATGCTGGGCACCATAGCAAGCCCCCACATGGATCCTGAACAAAATCCAGAAATCCTTGGGTGAAGGCAGGCCTCGGCAGGCAGATCACCTCTGGCCCAGAGTTCAAGAAAAAGCAGGAAGACCAGGATTTTGACCAAATGGAAAGCCTGTGATCATAGCACTTTGGGTTGCCCAGGCCGAGAGGATGGCCTGAGTTGGGCGTTTTTAGAGAAGCCTGGGCAACCTAGTGAGGAAATAAATGAAAGAAAGAAAGAAAGAAAGAAAGAAAGAAATGAAAGAAAGAAAGAAAGAAAGAAAGAAAGAAATCCATTTTCCTGCAAACTTTCTGCCCTCAGTAATTCCCCCTCACCCCCCTCAACATGTGAGAGTCCCACAAGCTCGGCACCTTCCAGCACCAACCCCCCAATGGCTGCCCCCGCTTTTGTGTGAGAGTTCCTGAGGTGCCCTTGTCAGGTTCCTGCCGGCCTTCTTCTCTGAGGTGAGAAATGTGGCCAAGACATGATGAAACTCTCACTCTGCCATGAGGACCTACCTCCAAGAGGTGCCAGGGACCCTTCCCTCACCCGGGGGCATTTCTTTTCCCCACAATCCCATTTGTCATGGCTCTAAAGCCAGTCGCCCTGTGTACACACCATTTGCAGTTAAGAATCTGCGTACGATTATGATGATTTTGGAGCCAGGATAGGGCTCTGTGGCCATGGCTGGGGCAAGGGTAAACGACCATAGATCATGCCATCTTCGAAATCATGGGCTCTGGCGATCCTCCCTCCTCAGCCTCCAGAGTGACTGGGACGATGTGCACCATGACCCCAGACCTTCTGTTTTGATGGGTGCAGAGACGTTCTCCCTGTGTGACCTGGGCTGGCTTTGGCTCCTGGGCTTCTGCCATACTTCCACCTTGGCCTCCCGGAGCACTGGGGTTTCAGGCGTGGGCCGCCACACCAGGCCTTCTGTTTCGTTTTTGATGAAGGATTGGGGCTGGACTCGGGGGCTCAGCCTCATCATCCCAGTGCTTTGGGAGGCCAAGGCCAATGACCGGCCTGAGTACACAGGCCAAGACTCACCAGGGTGCCTCAATAATACTTTGTCTCTACCCTCCATCCCAAATGAGCTGGGTGTGATGGCACACACCCCTGTTGTTCTGGCTCCTCAGAAGGCTGGGGAAAGGCTCGACAGAGCCCAACAGGCTGAGGATTCAGTGGCCTCGAGTGAGCCATCCCCTAAAGCCTGGGCAAAAGAGTGAGACTCTAACTCAAAGATAAAAAGGAAAAAAGGAAAAAAATAAAAGGGCATCCATTCTGTATGGAGTTGGGATCATTGTGAACAGACAGAGATCATTTAGGAAGGAGGCCTCAGGTTTGGGTCTAGATTTCCTGAAAGATGGTTTATCGGCAGACAATCAGGCTGTGGCTTTGAGAGGCCAAGGCATGTGACTGCTGGAACCCAGGTGTTCGAGACCATCCTAGGCCATGTGGTGGGACCTTGTCGCTCCCTATAATGCAAACACTGGAGTTGTGC
Organism: Carlito syrichta; assembly: GCF_000164805.1. Taxonomy (NCBI): domain Eukaryota; kingdom Metazoa; phylum Chordata; class Mammalia; order Primates; family Tarsiidae; genus Carlito; species Carlito syrichta. Next base: position 2,663 of record NW_007022259.1, read on the forward strand.
ATGGTGGTGCCCGCAGTCCTAGCTACACTGGATGCAGAGACCTACGTCCAGGGCATTCCTTTGCATCAGCCTTGCCAACATAACATGTGAGTGCAGGCCAGGCACCGTGGCTCACAGCCATCAGGCCCATGCTCTAGGATGCCAAGACTGGAGGATACCTGAGCCCATGGGTCGGAGACCCACCCAAGCGATGTGGGCAGACCTTGTCTCGGCAGGAGGTCCCAAAAATCGATTCAGGCATGCTGGCCCTCAGAGTCCCGGTTGCTTGGGAACCAAGGTGGGAGGACCTCCTGAGCCACACAGAACAAGGCCCAGGGAGCCATGATCATGCCATCATGCCCAAGTTTGGCCCACAGAGATGCCGGCGACAAAAAAACCGCCTCCTACGAGCATCACAACCTGCGTCCACTGTTCTCTTGGGAAAGGTCTGCGTGGGCAGGGGAGGATGGAGTTATCGAGAGAGGAAGAGGGCCTCCCCCCACCTAAAGGTGGCAGACAGTGTGTCCAGAATCTGGGCTTGGCGCAGCATTGTCGAATTGCCTTTATTGCTCTGTGCCCGACGGCTGCCATAGGTCAGGGCCGTCTGTTCTGTGAGATCACACATGTCTTTACTGTGGGGCATGAGTGTGGAGGGTCGAGTCAGGAATTCTGTGGTGCCTGGCCGAAGGCGTGGGATGGATATGCCCGATGGCCACCTTTGGAACCTCCCATGAAGGACAGGCCAGAAAGTGCCTTTTCATCTCCCATCCCTGAGGGTGACTCCTTGCACTATGAGGCAGGGGTCATGGTGGTGGTGGTGATTATTATTATTTGGAGTCGGAATCCAACTGTGTCACAAAGACTGGAGTGCAGGGGCATGCTCCTGGCCACGGAGGACTCCACCTGCCGGGCTCAGGTGATTCTCCCACCTCGGCCCCCCGAGTGGCTGGAACCACACGCCTGCATCGTCACGCCCAGGTAATCTTCTAATTTATATTTTTTGGCCGAGACGAGGCTATTGTTTCCCAGGCTGATGTCGAATCCACAGGCTCAGGCTGTCCAATCACTTGGACCTCTGAAGGGTGGAGATGCCAGCCTGAGACCCCGATCCTGGCCTGTGGTTGTGATGATGGTTATTATTATTATTATTATTTGGAGTCGGAGTCATGTTCTGTCACCCAGGCTGGATAATAGGGGCTTGCTCATGGCCACCGTGGGCTTCACCTGCTGGCCTCAGTCGATCCTCCCGCCTTGGCCTCACAAGTGGCTGGAAATACAGGCCTGCGACACCACGTTTGACTCATCTTTGGATTTATATTTGATGGCCAAGAGGAGATCTTGCCTCATGTCCTGAGCTGTTGTTGAACCCGCAGGCCGAGGCCGTTCACTCTCCTGGGCCTCCGAGGGGCCAGAATGCCAGGCTGAACCCCTGAGCCAGGTCTGGGGTTGTGGTGGTGGTGATGGTTGGTATTATAATTCTGAGTCAGAATCCCACTCTTGCCCGGGCCAGAGTGCAGTCCTACTCACGGCCACTGTGGCCTCCACCGGCTGGGCTCCAGTGGTCTTCCCCCATGGAATCCTGAGTGGTCGGAGTGACAGGTGTGTGCCACCACACTCAGCACATTTATTTCAGCTTTTTGTAGAGACGAGGTCTCACTTAGGTGCCTGGGTTGGTCTTGAACCCAGAGGCTCAGGACATCCTCTCACCTCAGTCTCCCAGTGCATCAAGATGACAGGCATGAGCCCCCACAGCCAGCCTGCCCACCCCACTTGGGGCCCCACCACAAGGCCCACTCCCTTCTGAAGACCTAGGAAGACAAAGAGGGTGCCTGGAGTCCCCACCAAGCCTACCCCGGGAGGAGCATCTGGCACAGGGGTGTGTCTCCATTGGCCACCCACCCCTTGGCCCTCCATGTACTCCAGGGTAGACCTGCTCTCTTCTCTACAGGAGCCACCTGACAGAAAGGGAGGGCATGGCTCTCAAACCTTCAGGGGGCAGGGACGGTCAAGCAATTCATGCATTTCTCCACGAGAGGTGGGGAGCTCGATAGGAAGATGGCCAGAACATGGGAGCCCAAGACCAGGATGGACACCATAGGAAGCCCCCACCTCAACTGCAAGAAAACCCAGAAAATCTTGGGTGAGGTCAGGACTTGGTTGGAGGATCATCTCCGGTCCAGAGTTCAAGATCAGACAGGAAGACCAGGATATCGACCAAATGAAAAGCCTGTGATTGCTGCAGTTTGGGAGGGCCAGGCCAAAAGTATGACCCGAGTTGGCCTTTTTAGAGGAGTCTGGGCAACCGAGGAAGGAAAGAAAAGAAATGAAGAAAGAAAGAAAGGAATATATTCTCCTACAAAACTTCTGCCCTCAATCCATCACCCCTGCCCCCCCACATATGAGGGTCCTTCAAGCTCGGCACCTTCCAGCCCCAACATCCCCAATGACTGCCCCCACTTTGTTGTGGGAGTTCTTGTGGATCCTTGGCTGGGTTCATGCCGGCCCTCCTCTCCGAGGTGAGAAATGATCCCCAGGAAGGACAATCCCCTGTCTCGGAAACACGGACGTTCTGCCAAGAAAGGCCAGGGACATATCCTTCACCCAGGGACATTTCTTCCCAACCAATCCCATTTTTCCTGGCTCTAAAGGAAGTCGCCCTGTGATCACATCACACAAAGTTGACAATCCATGTGTGATTCTGATGTTTTTGGAGACAGGGTCTCGATCTGTGGCACAGGATGGGGCCCAGGAACAGGACCGTTGATCATTCCAGCCTCAAAATAATGGTCTCTGGTGATCCTCCCTCCTCAGCCTCCTGAGTGGATGGGACGATGTGCACCTCAACTCTAGACCCCCTGTTTTGATTGGTATGGATACGGAGTCTCCCTGCATGGTCCAGGCTGCCTTTGGCTCCTGGGATCCTGCCATACTCCCACCTCGACCTCCCAGAGTGCTCAGATTTCATGCGTGGGCCACCATGCCAGGCCTTCGGGTGTGTTTTCAATGAAGGATAGAGGCCTGGCTTGGGGGGTTCAGCCTCATCATCCCAGTGCTTTGGGAGGTCAAAGCCACCGGCCAGCCCAAACCCACAGGCCAAGACCCACCTGGACACATTGGCGAGACCTCATCTCTATGTTCCATCCCAAATGAGCTGGGCGTGGTGTTGCATGCCTGTCTTTCTGGCTCCTCAGAAGGCTGGGGAAAGGCTTGCCACTGCCCAGTGGGCTGAGGCTGTGGTGGCTGGGAATAAGCCACCAAGCTCCATGCTGGGAAATGGAGTGACACTATGACTCAAAGAAAAAAAGGAAAACAGGAAAATCAGAAGAGCATGCATTTGTGTATGGAGTAGGGATCATCATGAACAGACAGAGATCATTTGATAAGGAGGCCCCAGGCTTCGGCCTAAAGTTCCCGAAAGATAACAGAACAGAAGACAATAGGGCTGTGGCTTTGGGAGGCCAGGCTGGAAACAACTGGAGCCAGGGAGTTCAAGACCAGCCTGGGAAATGTAGTGAGACCTTGTCACTCAGCAGAACACAAATACTGGTGTCACGCACGGTGGCACCCATGGTCCCGGCTACACAGGATGTGGTGCCCTCCATCCCAGGGCATTTGTTTACATCACCATCACTGACAGAATGTGTGAGCCCAGGCCAAGTGCCATGGATCTTGACCATCAGCCCCATGCCCTGGGAAGCCGAGGCAGGAGGATGCTTGAGCCCAAGGGTTGGAGACCAGCCTGGGCAACATGGCCAGATCTCACCTCAATGAGAGGTCCTCAAAATAGAGTCAGGCACGGTGGCACCCAGAGTCCTGGCTACTCGGGGACAGAGGTAGAAGTACCACATGAGCCCCGCAGGTCGAGGCTATGGTGGCTGTTAGCATGTGAGCATGCCACTGCCACTTGGGAGGTTGCAGTGGGACGATTGCCTGAGACCAGCAGGTGGAGGCTGCGGTGGCCGGGAGCAGGACAGAGATGGGAATTGTAGACGAGATCTGGCCATGTTGCCCAGGCTGGTATCGAACTCCTGGGCTCAAGCAATCCTTCCGCCTCAGTCCCCCAGGTGGCTGAAACCACACGCTTGCACTACCACACATGAATAATCTTTGTATTTATTTTTGATGGCAGGGACGAGGTCTCGCCCCATGTCCCAGGCAGGTGATGAAACTGCAGGCTCAGGCCATCCACTAGCCTGGGTCTCTGAATGGCTGGGATGTCAGGTTGAGCCCCTGAGCCTGGCCTGTGGTTGTGGTAGTGGTTGGTATTAATATTTTGAATTGGAGTACCACTCTGTTGGCCAAGCCAGAACCCAGGGGCCCTCTCTTGGTCCCTGCAGCCTCCACTGGTTGGTCTCCTATGGACCTCCCACCACAGACTACTGAGTGACTGGAACGACAGGCGAGCACCACAACACTCAGCTCATATTTTTGGCTTCTTGTAGAGACGAGGTCTTACAAGTTTTCCTTGCTGGTCTCGAACCTGGAGGCTCAGGACATCCTCTTGCTCGGCCTTCCAGTTCACCAGGATGACAGTTGTGAGCCCCTGTGATCAGCCTCCACACCCCTCTCGGGGCCCCAATGTGAGGCCCACTCCCTTCCAATGAACTGGGACCCCAGATCATCTCTGACCCAGAGTTCAAGATCAGGCAGAAAGACCAGGTTGTCAACAAAATGGAAAACCTGGGATCGCAGGAGTTTGGGAGGTCCAGGCCAAGTGGATAGCCCGAGTTGGGCATTTTGAGAGCAGCCTGGTCAACCTATTGAGGAAAGAAAATAAATAAACAAACAAACAGACAAACAGAAATCCATTCTCCTGCAAAGCTTCTGCCCACAGTCCTTCATCCCCCACGCCCCCATGTGAGGATTACTCAAGCTCAGCACCTTCCAGCCCCAATCCCTCCAATGGCTGCCCCACTTGGGTGCAGGAGTTCCTGAAGCACCCTGGCCAGTTTCCTGATGACTCTCCTCTCCGAGAGGAGAAATATGCCCCAGGCAGGCTTACCCCCAGTTTCTGCAACCAGGACCTTCCACCAAGAAAGGTCAGGGGCACATCCCTCACCCGGGGACATTTTTTCACCCCCAATCCCATTTTTCTGGCTCCAAAGTCAGTTGCCCTGTGAACACACCATGCTAATTTGAGAATCTGTGTATGATTCTGATGTTTTTGGAGACAGAATCTGGCTCTGGGGCCCAGGCTGGGGCACTGGGATAAGACCATCGATCTCCGCCAGCCTCGAAATCATGGGTCCAGTGATCCTATTGCCTCAGGCTCTGGAGTGGCCAGGATGACATGCACTTCGACCCAAGACCCCCTCTTTTCATGGGTGCAGAGACAGGGTCTCCCTGCATGACCCGGGCTGGTCTTGGGCTCCTGGGCTCCTGTCATAATCCCACCTCGACCTCCCAGAGTGTGAGAATTCCAAGCATGTGCTGCCACACCAGGTCTTCTGTTACTTTTTTGACGAAGGATCGAGGTTGGTCTCAGAGACTCAGCCTCATCATCCCAGTGCTTTCGATTCCGAGGCCAAGGGCTGAAATGAGCCCACAGGCCGAGACCTGCCCGGGCACCTCGGCGAGAACTTGTCTCTACCCTTCATCCCAAATTAGCAGGGTGTGGTGACCCGCGCCTGTCTTTCAGCTTCCTCAGAAGTCCAGGGAAAGACTCACTTAGTCCATGGGCCTAGGCTATGGTGGCCAGGAGGGAGCCACCACCCTCCAGTTGGGGTGATAGAGTGAGACTCCAACTCAAGAAAAAGGGAAATAAAAGAGGAGCACCCATTTGTGTATGGTGTTGGACCATCATTAACAGACAGACATCATTTGGGAAGGAGGCTCGAGTCTTGGCCCTAGAGTATCTGAAAGATGGTGGATTGACACACAGTTGGGCTGAGGCTGGGGAGACTGAGGCAGAGGGCCCCAGGAGCCTGAGATTTCGAGACCAGTCTATGCCACGTAGCGAGACTTCGTCACTCCCCGGAATACACTCAAGTAGCACGTGTTGTCACCTGCAGTCCCAGCTACATGGGATGCAGTGGCCACCAAACTGAGTCATGCCTTTGCATCGCCCCTGCTGACAGGACTTGTGAGTCCAGGCTGGACACTGTGGCACACAGTCATCAACCCCACACCCTGGGAGGCTGAGGTGGGAGGCTGCCTGAGACCAGGGTTCTGAGATCAGCCTGGGCGACATGGCCAGACCTCATCTCAGTGAGAGTTCCCCAAAATTGAGTCAAACATAGTCCTGGCTGATCAGGGGCCAAGGTGAAGGACCGTCTGAGCCCTGCAGGTCGAGAACCCAGGACCCACGATCATGCTGCTGTGCCCCAGCCTGGCCAAAGGAGACTCCAGCGACAAAAACATGCCTCCGATGTGCACACAACAGGCCTCCACGGCCTCCATTGAAAGGTCTGCATTGGCAGGGGATGATGGAATGATCTGGAGATGAAGGGGCCCTCCTTACTCCCGAAGGTGGCAGGCAGGTTGACCAGAACCAGTAATACCCGCAGCTCTGCTGAACCTCCTTGATCACTCTGTGCCTAATGGCTGTTCTAGCTTGGGGTTGTCTGTTTCTTGAGCTCATACACGTCTTTCCTGTGGGGCACCAGTATGGATGATGGAGGCAGTCCTTCTGGCCAAATGTGCGGGACAGACATGCCTGGTGGGCACCTTTAAAACCCCCCACAAATGACAAATTGGAAAGTGTCTTTTTCTCTCCCATCCCTGAGGGTGAATCCTCACACTGGTTGGCAGGGATAGTGGTGGTGGTGGTGGTGGTGATTATTATTATTTGAAGTCAGAATTCCGCTCTGTTGACAGGGCAGAGCACAGGGGCTCACAAATGGCCACCACAGAATCCACCTGCTGGGCTCAGGCGATCCTCCCACTTGTCTCCCCAAGTGACTGAAACCACCAGCCTGCACAACCACATCTGACTAATTTTTCATTTTATTTTTGATGGCCGACACAAGGTCACGCACTGTGTCCCAGTCTGGTGTCGCACAGGCAGGCTTAGGCCGTCCACTGGCCTGAGACTCCAAAGGCTGGGCTACCAGGTTGATCCCCTGAACCTGGTCTGTGTTTGTGGTTGTGGTGGTGGTTGGTATTAATATTCTGAGTCGGAGTCCTACTCCGTCAGCCAGGACATAGCACAGGGGCCAATTCTCAGCCACTGTGTCCTCCACCAGCTGTCCTCCAGCCATCTTTCCGCTGTGGCCTTCTGAGTGGCCAGAAAGACAAGCATGTGCCACAATGCCTGGCTCATCTTTTTGGCTTCTTGTAGAGACAAAATCTCTCCAAGGTGCCTGGGCTGGCATCCCACAGGCGTCACCACAGATGTCCATGGCTCTCCAGGTAAAGCTATGCATGGGTGGGGGATGATGGAGTGATCAGGAGAGGAAGGGGCCCTACCCCCACCCGAAGGTGGAAGACAGGGCGACCAGAACCTGGCTGGCCATGGTGTTGCCGGACCATCTTGATTGCTCCATGCCTGATATACACCCTAGCTTGGGGCCATCTGTTTTGTGAGCTCACATGCTTATTTGCCACTGGGCATGAGTGTAGAGGGTGGAGGTAGGACTTATGGGGTGTGTGGCCAAAAGCATGGGATGAATGTGCCCAGTGGCCACCTTTGAAACCTCTCATCAATGACAATCTAGAAAGTGCCTTTTCCTTTCCCATCCCTGAGAGTGACTTCTTGCACTGGATGTCAGGGTTGGTGGTGGTGGTGATTTTTATTTTTAGGAGTAGGAATCCTGCTCATTCTCCCAGGCAGGAGTGCAAGGTCATGCTCACAGCCACCACAGACTCCACCTGCTGTCCTCAGGCAATCCTCCTACCTTGGCCTCCCAAATGACTGGAACCACAGGGCTGCATCGCCACACCTGGCAAATCTTTGGATTTATTTTTGATAACCAAGATGAGGGTCTATCCCCATGTCCCGGGCTGGTGTCAAGCCAGCAGGCGTAGGCCGTCCACTCGCCTGGGCCTCCAAAGGGCTGGGAGTCGGGGCTGAGCTCGGAGCCTGGCCTGTGGTTGTGATGGTGGCTGATATTCATATTGTGAGTTGGAGTCCTGCTCTGTTGCCACAGCCTGAGCCCAAGTTCCCACTCTTGGCCACAGCAGTCTCCACTGACTGGGACCCAGCAATTCTCCCACCACAGCCTCCCAAGTGGCCAGAACGACAGGCATGTGCCACCATGCTTGGCACATTTTTTTGACTTCTTGTAGAGACGAGATCTTGCCAAGGTTCCCAGGCTGATCTCGAACCTGAGGACTCAGGCCATCCTGTCTCCTTGGCCTCCAAGAGAGCCATGATGACAGGCATGAGCCCACGCACCCAGCCTCCACACCCCTCTTGGGACCCCACCACTGGAACCAATCCCTTGCAAAGTCCCAGGACCCCGGAATAGGTGACTTAAGTCACCTGCCGAGCCCTCCCTGGTGTGTGTACCTGGTGCAGCCACTTGTCTCTGCTGGGGTTCCCACCCCTTCACTCACCTTGTTCCCTAGGTTGGACCCACTAATTCTTCCCAGGGAAAGCCTCGGGGAAAGGGAGTGCATCTCTCAAACCTATGGGGGGCAGGGAGCACCGGGCAATACAGGAATGTCTCCTCAGCACTGGGGAGGCCCAAACAGGAAGATGCCAGAGCCTGGTAGCTCAAGACCAGGCTGGATTCCATAGCAAAACCCAGCCTTGACCCCAAGCAAAATCCAGAAAACCGTGGGTGAGGGCAGGCCATGGTGGGAGGATCACCTCTGGCCCAGAGTTCAAGACTCGGCAAGAAAATCAGGATGATGCCCAAATGGAAAGCCTGTGATCACAGCAATTTTGGAGGCCTGGGCCAAGAGGTTGCCCCAAGTCGGGCAATTTGAGAGCAACCTGGGCAACCTAGTGAGGAAAGAAAGACTAGATAGAAGGATAGAAAGAAAGAAAGAAAGAAAGAAATCCATTTATTGAAAATCTTTTGCCCTCATTCCTTCCTCACTCAACTCCCCCACATGTGACTGTCCCCCTACTCGACACCCTCCAGCTCCAACCACACCAAAATGACTGACCCCGCACTGGTGCAGGAGTTACAGATTCTCCCTGGATGGGTTCCTGCTGGATCTCTTCTCTGAGGTGAGAAATGTGCCACAGGCTGGCAGACCCTCCAAGCCAGCAATGAGGACCTTCCAAAAGAAAGCCCAGGGACACATCCCTCACCCAGGGACATTTCTTCCCCCACAATCCCATTTTTCCTGAATCTAAAGAAAGTCTCCCTGTGAACACACCACACGCAGTGGAGAATCTGTGTATGATTCTGATGTTTTTGGAGACAGGGTCTAGCTCTGTGGCCCTGGCTGGGACCCGCGGAAATGACTGTCATTCACCACCAACCTCAACATCACAGGCTCCCATGATCCTCCTGCCTCAACCTCTGGAGTGCCTGGGATGATGGGCCCCTAGACTCCAGACACCCTGTTTGGATGGGTGCAGAGATGAGGTCACCTTGCATGGCCCAGGCTGCCCTTGGGTTCCTGGGCTCCAACCATCCTCCCACCTCTGACACCTAGAGCACTGGGACTTCAGGCATGGGCAGCTGCGCCATGACTTCTCATTCATTTATTGTGAAGGATCAAGACTGGGCTCAGCCTCATCATCCCCACACTTTGGGAGGCCAAGGCCAGTGGCTGGCCCTACCCCACAGACCAAGATCCACCCGGGCACCTCAGTGAGACCTCGTCTTTACCCTCCATCCCAAATGATCTGGGCGTGGTGGCACGTGCCTGTCATTCTGGCACCTTGGAATGCCAGGTAAAGACTTGATGGAGCCCGGTGGGCCGAGGCTGCAGTGGCCCAGAGTGAACCATTGCCCTCCAGCCTTGGTGACAGAGTGAGGTTCCAACTCAAAGATAAAATGGAAAAAAGGGGAAAAAAGAGGCACATCCATTTTTGTATGGGGTTGGCATCATCATGAACAGACAGAGATTATTTTGGAAGGAAGCCCGTCTTGAATCTAGAGTTCCTGAAAGACGGTGAATCAGCAGACAATCTGACTGTGACTTTGGGAGGCCAAGGCATGGGACCACTGGCACCTGGGGGTTTGAGACCAGACTGGATCACGTAGCAAAACCTCATTGCTCCCCAGAATGCAAACACTGGAGGCCTGCGTGGTGGCAATGGGATGGGATGTTGTGGCCTCCATTCCAGGGTGCTCCTTTTCATTGCACCCGCCGACAGAACATGCAAGTCAAGGCTGGGCACCGTGGCTCATGGACATCAGCTCCTGCCTGAGTCCAGGGATCTGAGACCAGCTCAGGCAACATGGCCAAACCTCATCTCAGTGAGTGTTCCCCAAAATTGAGTCAGGCTTGATGGGCACCGGTTCCTGACTGCTCGGGGACCGAGGTGGTAGGACCACCTAAGTCCTGCAGTTGGAGGTGCCAAGAGCCACGATCGTGCTGCTATGCCCCATCCTGCCTGA
>NW_007022260.1:0-1435 GCF_000164805.1 Carlito syrichta
CATGATGTGCGATTTGGCAGACTCTACGCAAACAACTTCACTGCTGCCTCCAGGGAGGGGAAAAGCTGGACTGTTGCCTTTATTTACGAGTTTCATCCGCAGAGCCATCGGCCCTTTGCCAAACTAAATAGAAACTAGACCTTGCTCTGTCTCAGGGTCTAACGCTACCTGCTTGTAGTATAGCAAGATGTGGTTTTAAAAGATTTTTGTTGTTTATAGTCACCTCTGTTTTTGAAAATGCAGTTTCCGCGAATGAAACCCTCGTCAAGCTCACTCAGGCCGACTGTCTTTTGACATAGGAAATTTAAAGACTTTCCATCATTTTATGATCCATTTTGTTCATCTCTCCCTTTAATAAAAGAATACGAAATTATTCTTTGTGTTGGACGAGAGGTATAATAGAGAGCGGGAAGTAAGTTTTAGCTCTATCTCACAGTTTGTGAGTTGAGAACTTGTCCATGAACAGAGCATCATGGGTCACAAAGCCAGGCAGTCACATAAGCCTTTTCTAGACTTTTTAAAAAATAAAATGAAAAATGCAAGTGCAAAATGAAATGAATTTCAAAGCACCAAAGTCTGCTTCAAGCACTTTAAGGAAAGATCCCATCTGAATAACACAAAGCTTATTGGAGAATTTGCCTGAGCAGGTGATGGTGCGGCTACATCAACTGAGACGTTAGATGACGGGGTGGGGGGAGGGAGGGCTGAGCCCCCTGAAATTTAGTTGTAGACAGAAGGATCCATTCTAGGAACTTTAATCAGCAAAAGGTTTCTCATACAAAATTAAATGACCACAGATTGTTAGAAGTCATGAAAAGCTGTCTGGGTCTTTCAGGTATGAAACCCAAAGCTGTACAGCAAAACTAGGTCACTGAGGTAGCTGCTATTCCTACCATCATCAAGAAGATCTAGAATTAAGAAGCTGTTTCTAGAGTTACCAGCTCCTGAAACATGCTATCTCCATCTTGATCTGGAAGCCACTTGGTGAACCATGAAGCCACCACCACAGTGATTGTCTCCAGGTCTGGCCTCTTCTGTTAATGGTTGTTACCATCAAATACCTAACATTGTTTTGAATCCAACTTTTAGATGAGTGCATCTAATGGACCACACCTAAACAGCATCCGGCACTCTAGAATGCAAGTTTTAGCTTTCTAGACTGAAAGAGAAGTTGTACAAAAAGAACCATTCATAGTATCAGCTACAGGGTTATCTAGTGAAGGATATCTCTTGTATTTTGGAGTCAATCCTTCTAATATTTTTAACTGAATTTTTAAAAATGCATATTTAAGCTGGGCTCGGTGGCTCAGCCTGTAATCCTGCGCCTTGGGAGGCTGGGGTGAGTGGATTGCCTGAGCCCGCGTGTTTTAGACCCGCCTGGGGCAACTTGGTGAGACCTCATCTCTACAATAAAATAAAAAAAAAATTAACCCGG
>NW_007022261.1:0-571 GCF_000164805.1 Carlito syrichta
AAAAAAAAAAAAAAAAAAAAAAAAATTTGATGGATACATAAAGAGACAGTATTTGATTTTTTTTTTTTTCTGAGTTGGAGTCTCCCTCTGTCACCCAGGCTGGAGTGCAGTGGCATGGCTCCACTGCTGCCTTGACCTTCTGGGCTTCAGCCTCCCATGTAGCTGAGACTATGCCACTGCCACGCTTGGCCAATTCTTGTTTTTTTGTAGAGACATGGTCTTGCTATGCTGCCCAGGCTGGTCTCAAACTCCTGAGCTAAAGCAATCCTCTGGCCTTGGCCTCCCAAAGTGCTGGGATTACAGGTACGAGTCACTGCACCAGGCCTTGAATTTTAGAATAACTAGCTTATAAGAAGTAATACAACTTGACATTCATAGTAAGACTAAAAAATGACTACAAAAAGTGATAGGATAAGAAGTTATTTAAATTCCCTCAATATACTAGATGCTACATGTGAAATTAAGTCTATATTTGGTGGACATATCTGTAAAGAGCCATATACAATAAAGAGTTTTGTGTTTTTTAAAAATATTATAACGATAGTTAAAGAGTAAGGACTCAGGAATCAGA
>NW_007022262.1:0-567 GCF_000164805.1 Carlito syrichta
ATATGGAAATAATAGGGTATAAAATATATACAAGAAAAAGAGTAATTTCCTTCCTTTTCCTATAAGAATTCACTTTCCCTTTCTAGGTTATCAGTTTTTATGCACCATTTCACAGATAATTTTTAAATTTATGAGCAATTAATATATTCTTCTACTACACATGCTACGGTGTAATTTGCATTTCCCACTTTTATTATATTGTAACAAATCTATAACATACTTTCTGTATTCTTTATTAAAGCTACATTTTTTGACATAATCTCTCATGTTTCAGTATATTTTACTGTTATCTCAAGCATTTCCTTAAGTAAAAAAAGTACCTTGAGTAGAAATCTGTTTAATAATTTTGTCCTTTATCTTGACACACACACACACACACACATACACACACACACACACACACACACACACACACACACACATGCATTCGCGTGCGCATGTGCACAAACACACACACATCTTTATATATGTGTATGTTTACCCACATGCGTAGTAACATTTGCAAAAATATTTATCTGCTTTACTTTTCCTTTGCTTAATGACCTATATCTGTAATCAGTAATATAA
>NW_007022263.1:0-566 GCF_000164805.1 Carlito syrichta
AGGTATTTTCACACACACACACACACACACACACACACACACACACACACACTATTCAGCCACAAACAAGAATGAAATTGTGTCATTTGTAGCAACATGAATGGAACTGGAGGTCATTATGTTAATTGAAATATCCAGACATAAGAAGACAAATATTGCATGTTCTCACTCAAATGTGGGAACTTAAAATGTAGATTTCAATTTCATGAAGCTAAAGAATGAAATCATAGTTATCCGATAATAAAAAATGTGGGGGCGGGGTGAGATGAAAAGAGGTTGGTTAATAAATGCAAAAATACTTAGAAGAAATAAGTTCTAGTGCTATATTGTATAGTGAAATATACAATAGACTGTATATTTCAACATAGCTAGCTGAGAACTTTTGAAATGTTCCAATACAACAAAATCATAAATGTTTTAGGTGAAGGAAATCCTAAATAATATGATTTGATAATTGCACATTGTATGCATGTATCAAAATATCACTGTACACCATAAATTGTACAATTATTATGTATCAATAAAAAGTTTTAGTTCCCATCAAATTACCAGCATCATTCTTTTCA
>NW_007022264.1:0-564 GCF_000164805.1 Carlito syrichta
AAAAAAAAAAAAAAATTAGCCGAGCGTGATAGCACACACCCGTAGTTCGGCTACTTGGAAGGCTGAGGGGGAAGGATCGCCTGAGCATGTCACTGCACGCTAGAGTGGGTGACGAAGTGAGACTCTAACTAAAAAAATAAAAAATAAAATGTAATCACAATAGCAAGTCAAATTCCATGGATCAGTGAGAATTTTAAGTAAAATGGGAATAGATCATGATGTATTTCCATATAGGATGCATCTTACTGAGTGTGCAATGATCAACTGTATCAATTCTCTATTTAATCACATTTTTTTCTGAGATTATAAGGGTATAAAATTCCCATCAGTATACATTGACAAATTACATGTTGTGGTCCAGATTTTTAGAACGTTAATACTAACATTCTTCACATTTCTGTGAAAGTACAATGGAAGACACCAAAAGATGATTTGCTACGAAAAGACCTTATTTGCTTTAAAGGAAAAAAATGTGAAAATTCAAGACTCAGCTTTACTTAGGATATTCTGGACTATCGTGCTTTGGTCAAAATGTTTATTTTTTCCCCCTTTTGCAAGAATCAG
>NW_007022265.1:0-654 GCF_000164805.1 Carlito syrichta
ACTGGAACAACTGTGGTGCTGGTGGTGTGACAGGCAGGGGGGACGCAACCAGGAGCACAATGGACATGTAAGGTCCCCAGGCTCCTGTTGGCTTCCAGATTAGAACAAGGGAAGGGAAGGTGTCATGGAGAACCTGGCCTTGAAACAAGTAGGGTTTGGAACTCCAACGTGTTTCAAGCTCGTGCAGAGAGGGGGAGGAGGAGAGGAGGAGCCAGTGTGCAGAGCATGGTATGTGAAGATCCCTGCCAATGAGTCGCACAGAACAGGGCTGAGATGTTAGAACTTGACTCTGGCCCAGTCTCTCTTCTTGCAGCAGGGACGGGCAATTGACGATGCAGTCAGAGATCCAGTTCTTTATCTGGGTGACTGATTTAGGCTCCCTCCCCCACCCAAGCCAGCAAGCATCAGCTCGGGTTGGTGGCCACAGACTGTGAAAGCCGCTGACCTTCACAGCCCATGCTACCCACCTCAACACAGATCACAGTGTGGAGCCCATGCAAGCTCACCCATCCCCAAGCACTGCCTTTCCTGAGCACTACCTTTCCTGAGGGCTGCTTTCCTGAGGCAGACAGGAAGACCCTTTGCTCTACGTGGACTCCCCAGTTTCACTCCTGTCTGCGCTATCCAGCAGGACTGGATTTCTCAACTTCTAGA
>NW_007022266.1:0-599 GCF_000164805.1 Carlito syrichta
CACTTAAGTCAATTGGCTAGCCTTTAGGCTATCTAGTTATGTCAGCTTGATAAGTCAACCGGCTAAACAGCTTTCTAGCTAGGTAGATAGCTAGTTAAGTCTGCTGGTTAGCCAGCTGGGTACATCCTTAAGTCAGCTAGTTAAATCAGCAGGATATTCTGCTTGATAGCTAGGTAGCTAGGCAATTAATTCAGGTGGCTAGACAGCTGACCAGCTAGTTAAGTCAGCTACTTTAGTCAGCTGGCTATTCAGCAGCGTAGCTACTTAAGTCAGCACATTAATTCAGTTTTCTAGCCAGCTGGCTAGCTTGTTAATAATCTATTTCCATTAGATGAGCAGCCAGCTGGCTCGCTAGCTATTTCAGCTAGTTAAGTTAGCTAGCAAGCTAGGAAACTAGCTAGTTAAGTCAGCCAGATATGTCAGTTAGCTAGCACGTTAAGTCAGTTAATTAAATCAACTTGCTAACCAGCTTCTTAGCTAGGTAGTTAGCTATTTTTGTCAGCAGTCTAGCAAGCGGGCTAGCTAGTTAAGTCACCTCGTTAAGTCAGCTGACTAGCAGGCTGGCTAGGTAGGTAGCTTGCTAATTGTCAGCTGGCTAG
>NW_007022267.1:0-550 GCF_000164805.1 Carlito syrichta
CTGTCTGTGTGTGTGTGTGTGTGTGTGTGTGTGTGTGTGTGTGTGTGTGTGTGTGAGAATCTGTCTTTGTCTCCCTATCTCTCTTTCTCTCATTATCTGTCTCTCTGTCAAGCTGTTCTCTCTCTTCTCCATATATATCTCCCTATCTCTCTTTCTCTCTCTCTGTTATCTGTTCTCTGTCTCCCCCTCCCCTACATCTCTCTCCTCCTATCTCTCTTTCCCTCTCACCATCTCTCTCTCTTTCCATCTCCCTATCTCTCTTGCTCTCTCTCTGTCATCTGTTCTTTCTCTCCCTCTCCCCTATATCTCTCTCTTCCTATCTCTCTCTCTCTGTCATCTGTTCTGTCTCTCCCTCTCCCCTCTGTCTCTGTTTCTCTCTTTGGGCAGACAGTTTTCATGCATATGATGTTATCTATATGATGTGGCAATCTCTGCTAGGCTGTTCCTCAGGCGTCTTGCTTCTCTGGGTCATAGATGTCCTCACAAGAAGTGAGATGATGTGCAGAGTTTTAAAAAATTATTCCAGAAAGGCTGGTATGGGAAGGAAAAA
>NW_007022268.1:0-542 GCF_000164805.1 Carlito syrichta
ATTGGTTAGCTTAGTTAATTATTTGGCCAGCTAGCCTGCCTACTGGGTTAGCTGACTTAACTAGTTGGCCGGCAAGTGGGATGACAAATGAGTTGACTTAAGTAATCTGCTGGTGAGTGAGCCGACTGGTCAGCTGACTTAACTAGTTGGTCAGTGAATGAGCCAACTGGTCAGCTGAATTAGTCTGCCAGCGAATGAACTGACTGGTCGGCTGACTTTAGTTGGCTGGCAAGTGAGTTGTCAGGTCAGAAGACTTACCTAGTCAGCCTGCAAGTGAGCCATCAGGTGAACCAACTTAACTACTCGGCCAGCACGTGAGACAAAGGGTGAGCTGCCTTAACTACTAAGCTGGTGAGAGATCATACCAGTGAGCTGACTTAACTAGATGACTGGCAAGCAAGCTGACTAGTTAACTATCCTGTTGGCCTGCAAGCAAGTCAACAAGTGAGTTTGTCTGTTGACTGGCGAGTGAGCTGAATAACTAGCTGACCTGATGGAAAGAGAGTGAGCCTACTAGATAGCTGACCAGCTAGCTGAGATGG
>NW_007022269.1:0-542 GCF_000164805.1 Carlito syrichta
GAGTGTGCCACTTGCACTTCAACCTGGGTGACAGAGTGAGCCTTTGACTCAAAAAAAAAAGAATACATAATTAATTTTCTGTCTTCGTTTTATCAGCTAAGGTAGTATTTTTTTGGAATTGCCATTTAAAAATATTAGATGTTTGAAATTCAACATTTTTAAAAAGTTCTGCCTGTATGTCATATTTTCTTTCCTTTTTAGAATGGCACCATTAAAATTAAAGATCTCACCTTGCCTGAACTGATAGGGATAATGGATACATGTTTTTGCTGTTTGGTAAGAATTAAAATAAGACTGTTGATCAATTTTAAAGATATGACTTATTTGACTTTAGGATTTAAAAGCCTATACAGCAAGGTGGTATATGAAATATACGTAATACTGGGCCTACTAAGATGTATGTAAACTTAAGTGGCTATGGCTAGGTGTGGTGGCTCACACCTGTAATCTCATTACTTTGGCGGGTGGAGGCGGGAGGATTGCTTGAGCCCAAGAGTGTGAGACCATTTTGGGCAGTGTTGCTGGGCATTGCCTCTACCCCC
>NW_007022270.1:0-647 GCF_000164805.1 Carlito syrichta
AGCTAGTTAGCTAACAGGTTAAGTCAGTAGTTTGAGTGAGGTTGTTAGCTAGTTAACTAATGGGTTAAGTCAGCTGGTTGAGTCATCTAGTTAATTAGTTAGCAAACGGGTTTTTCAGCTAGCTGAGTAGGCAAGCAAGCTAGTTAGCTAACGAGCTAAGTCCACTGGTTGAGTTAGCTAGCTAGCTCTTTAGATAACAAGTTAAATCAGATGATTAAGTCAGCTGGCTAGCACATTAGATTATGAGCAGCTTACCAGTTAGCTAGCTGGTTAAGTCAGCAAGCTAGTTAGGCTGCTAATTATTTGTCAGCTTGTTAGTTAGGTAGCTAGCTGGTTAGATAACTATTTAAGTCAGCTGGCTAGCAAGGTAGCTAGCTAGTTAGCTGACTAAATAAGTCAGCTGGCGAGCTATGTAGCTATCTAGTTAACTCAGCTAGTTAAGACAACTGGCTAGCCAGAAGGATAGGTAGGTAACGAGTTAGTTAAGTCAGTTGGCTAGACAACTGGCTAGCTGGTTAATTCAGCTAGTTAAGAGAGATGGTTAGCCAACTGGAAATGTATGCAGCTAGCTAGTTAAGTCATCTAGATAGCTACCTGGCTAGCAAGTGTTGTCAGCGTGTTAAGTCAGCTGGCTAGCCAACTGGCTA
>NW_007022271.1:0-537 GCF_000164805.1 Carlito syrichta
AAAACAAAACAAAACAAATCTGATCCGGTCCTCTAGGAGACTACAGGTGTGTGTGTGTGTGTTGAGAGAGAATTATTAAACAAATACACAAGAATAATATATATTCACAATTTGTGGTAAATGCTGGGAAATAAAGGAAAAAGGCACTTTGAAAGAGAGAGATAGAGAGAGAAATGTGGAAGTGCTGGATATGTACTTTAGCCTGGGTTGTCAAGAATTTTCTGAGGAAATGATATTTGTGATGAAATTTGAAGAATGGGTAGGAAGAACTTAGAAGAGGGGAGAAGAACATTCCTGCCAGAGGGAATAAAGCAGAAGATCCCGAGGATGGTAAGAAGGCTAGTGACTTGGAATAAGACAGGCGCAAGAGCAGGGAGCTTGAGGAAGCAAAGAGGGTCAGCCCCTGATATTCTTGGCTGCAACGGGAACAAACTGGGCAGTAATGGCCAAGTTTCTTAAAGTCTCTGCACTGTTGGTATCTTGTCTATTAAAGCAAGCAATTGAATTCAAGGCTGTCTAAGATCTTGCAAAAAATTA
>NW_007022272.1:0-1156 GCF_000164805.1 Carlito syrichta
AGTGATGCTCTGCCTTTTTGTTTTAGCTTTTATACTATAAACAAAGCATCCTTTCCAGGGTATATTTAATAGCATGTTTTTGTATTTTTGTAGAGTTTTTTATGTGTGTATGTGGCAATTTTGCTGTTTAAAATGCTCCCGAGCATAGTGCTAAAGTGCTAGTGTGTCTAAGTGCAAGAAGGTTGTGTTTTGCCTTATAGAGAAAATATGTGTGTTAGATAAGCTTGTTCAGACATGAGTTATGGTGCTATCAGCCATGAGTGCAATGGCAATGAATCAACAATATATATTAAATAAATTGTCTTTAAGCAGGGACACACAAAAAATAAGTTTGTGTATTGATCAATTGACAAAAATGTGAATAGAGGTTTGTGGCAATCTAACCCTGTATTTCCCCAGGAACAATGAATGGCTCAGTGTTTGCTAATGCAGTACTCATGGTGACTTTGTAGGAGAGAACTATCATAATAACAAGCATCAACCGTACATTTTGAGCATTAGTATTATGATAAATGTTCACTTATGAGTGAGAACATGTGGTATTCAGTTCTTTGTTTTTGTGATAGATCACTGAATATGATAGTCTCTAAATCCATCCAAGTTTCTGAGAAGTCCATAATTTTGTCCTTTATGGCTGCATAACATTCCATTGTATATATATACCACTTTTAAAAAATTTATCCAGTTCCAGGTTGGATCCATGTTTTTGCTATTGTGAATAGTTCTGCAATAAACATTCACGCACAGGTATCTTTTTTGTAAAATGATTTGAGTTCCTCCCGGTATAGTCTCAGAAGGGGAATTGCTGGGTCATATGGAAGGTCAATTTTTAGATCTTTTAGAAATCTCCACACTGTTTTCCCCAAGGTTGTACTAATTTACATTCTTACCAACAGTGTAGAAGCATTCCCTTTTCTCTGCATCCTCCCCAGCATCTGTTGTTTTTTGAGTTATTAATGATGGCCATCCCAACTGGAATTAGGTGGTATGTCAGTGTGGTTTTGGTTTGCATTTCTTTGATGATTAGTGAGGCTAAGCATTTTTTCATGTATCTGTTGGCTGTTCGTATGTCTTCTTTTGAGAAATGTCTATTCATGTTTTTTGCTCTTTTTAAGATTTTTTCCCCCTTTTGGCACTTTTGAGTTCCTTATAGATC
>NW_007022273.1:0-534 GCF_000164805.1 Carlito syrichta
CATCAAGACACATGATATCTAAAGTTCTTTCTAATGCCTATGACTCCCACAGGAAAATACTAGACTACTCAGATGGATTGTGAAAAATAAGGCATCATCACAATCCCCCAACTTGTAATAACACCAAGTTGACTGAGCAGGAAGAAAGTGATAACATCCATCAACCATAAAACTCATTTCGGGATTTTATTATGCATTGCACCATTTGGGACACATCAGAATCCTTTATTCACAAGGGTATCAACATAAAGCTTGTTCTACCTCTATAAATCTTAGTTCTACCTCTATAAATCTTAGCCAAGGCAAGATCATGAAAAGTTTAAATAATTGTCTGTACAAGATACCATTCTCTCCCCACTTGGATGGCAGAGGGCCAACATTTTACCTTGACACATTCTACCCCCATCCCCACCTTTGAAATCACCCAGATACACTCATATGACTCATTAAGTTTTCCTGAGCCTCCTTACAAATCCCTACCCCCAAGCCACTTTCTGACATCTTAATTGTCTTATTATCGCCATTATTCTCTCC
>NW_007022274.1:0-669 GCF_000164805.1 Carlito syrichta
TGGCAAATTAATTAGCTGTCCTAACTAGTTGGCTGACTAGTTAGCTGAGCTAACATATCAGCTGACAATTTGGCCGATTAGTCAGCCAATTGGTTAGCTGAATCCACTAGTTGGCTAGCTAGTAGGCTGACCAGTTAGCTGACTTAACTAGTCAGCCTACGAGTGAGCCAAGTGAGCTGAATCAACTAGTCTGCTGGTGAGTGAACCGACTTGTCAGCTGACTTTACTAGTCCACCACTAATTGAGCCTACTCATCACTTGACATATCTAGTCGTCCAGCATGTGAGCTTGCTGATCAGCTGAATTTAGACTGCTGGTGAGTGAGTCAACAACTCAGAAGATTTAACTAGTTCACCGGCGATATAGCTGACCGGTGAGCCAACTTAACTAGGTGGCTGGACAGTGTACCAACAAGTGAGCTGCCTTAACTAGTCTACTGGCAAGCAAGCTGATCCATTATCTGACTTAAATAGTCGGGTGATGAGGAAGCCGATTAGTTAGCTGACTTATTGTTCTGTGAGTGACCCGAGAAGTTTGTCGACTGGTTGGCAGGTGAGTGAGCCGACTAGTTAGCTGACCTGATGGAAAGCGAGCAAGCCCAATAGTTAACTGACCAGATAGCTGAGTTGCTAGCAGACTAGATAGCTAAGTAACTAGCTGATTTGCTAA
>NW_007022275.1:0-533 GCF_000164805.1 Carlito syrichta
CTGTGTCCTGTACCATGAACATGCTACGCACTATGCTTGCCCTCTATTTGAACATCTAAGTTGGTTTATGCTTTTTCTGTCATAAATAATTCAGAAATACAATCCTCACCGCACCTCTGTTTATCACAGTGGGACGCATTCTTGGATTCTCATGCCCCCTTGGGGGCATCTGTTGCACTCTCCTGTACCCCGTGTGACAACACGCTCGCCAGAGGGGAGGGTGTGTGTCTGTTTGCTCTTTCCAATTGCCCATGTAGCCTTTTCTCATTCTGCCACATTTCCCAGGTGAAAAACAATTTTTCGTGATTTTATTTTGTGTTTCCTTGGTTTCCAGTGCTGGATGTTTTTTTTCCACAAGCGTGTTCATCATTTGCATTTCTTCTTTTACAGTTTGCATTTTTAGGGTCATTGCCTTTGCTCCATTGGTTTTTTGATTCTTTTCTTGTAGAAAAATATAATATTAAAAATAATAGTAGAGGCCTTCCTCCAGGTCCGCCTTGCTGGGTGGGCACCTTCTGCGCTCAGAGCAGGGA
>NW_007022276.1:0-530 GCF_000164805.1 Carlito syrichta
ACAAAAATTATCTGATGATAGAGGGAAAATAATGATGAGGAGAATAAGGACCAATTGCAGAATATCCTAGAGTAAGTGAGGCTGACATAATCCTATGTACAATTGTATGTTTTTCCTTAGATAGAAACAGCATCATTTTGCCATTATCATAGGAAAGAAGACATTATATGAGTATAGATGCAAGTAAGTTGGTAAATTTGGTGATGAGGGCATTGGAAAATTTTATTCTTGTTGCCCATGTTTTCTCAATGATAGAAGAATCAAGGCCATCAAATAAGAGTAAGGACAGGGTATTGGAGTTTAATGAGAAAGGACAAAATGCCAAATCTTTACCTTGGGGAATGAGAAAGTGAGTTAACTTAGGGAATAGAATGTCTTGTAAGTTGACATCAGTGCTGATGAATTTGCAATTACAATGGTTTGGATGATTGTCTGTTTGCCTCTAGTTATGTTCAGATGTTTGGCATAGGAGAGGAAAAGGTCAAAATTGAATTTAACCAGGGTTGGTGTTTTGATAAGCAATTACAATA
>NW_007022277.1:0-529 GCF_000164805.1 Carlito syrichta
GTGTCCCGTGGGATGGTCTCCGATCCCTGGGCTCAGGTGGGAGCTGATGGCCATGAGCCATGGTGCCCGACCTGGACTTGCACGTTTTGTTGGCAGGTGTGATGAAAAAGAATACCCCGAGATATAGGCCACAGCATCCCGTGTAACCAGGACCACCATTGCCACCGCACGTGACTCTAGTGTTTGCATTCTGGGAAGTGTTGAGGTTTTGCTACTTGGCCCAGGCTGGTCTCAAACTCCCGGGGGCCAGCAGTCCCATGCCTCGGTCTCCCAAAGCCACAGGCAGATTGTCTGCTGATCCACCGACTTTCAGGAACTCTAGACCCAAGGCTGGGGCTTCCTTCTCAAATGAAATCTATCTGTTCATGATGATTCCAACTCTATACAAAAAATGGATGCTCTTCTTTTTTCCCTTTTTTCCTTTTTCTCTTTAAGCCAGAGTCTCAGTCCATCACCCAGGCTGGAGGGTGATGGCTTGCTCCAGGCCACTGCATCCTCGGCATGCCAGGCTCCATTGAGCCTTTACTCA
>NW_007022278.1:0-523 GCF_000164805.1 Carlito syrichta
TTTTAAGTATACTGTAGTAGAAAGAAAATGATACATTTGTTGACATTACTGAAAACCTGACTTCTTACAAAGAGAAGAGAGATATAAATTAGAAACAGGGAAGATATATAAGAAATAAGTGGTCCTGATCTGAATTAGAGGTATCAATATGAACTTACAAATTTTTTTTTTTGAGTTGGCATGTCACACTTTTGCCCAGGCTAGAGTGCAGTGGCACATCCCAGGTACTCTGCTGTCAACTTGCTGGCCTTGGTGTACTTTCCACCTCAGCTTTCCAAGTAGCTGAAACTATAGCTGGACTCTACCATGCCCAACTAATTTTTAAAGTAATGTAGAGACAAGGTCTCACCCATTGCCCAGGATGGGCTCGAACCCACAGGATCAGTCAATCCACTCACCTTGGTCTACCAAAGTGCTGGGACTAGAGTCTCAGCCACCGAGTCTCGCCAAACTTATATTAAGAATTATATATTTTTAAATTCTTCCTGGGAAGGGTATAAAAAAGAAAATAAAGTCAATTGAC
>NW_007022278.1:881-6527 GCF_000164805.1 Carlito syrichta
AAGATGCTGAAATGATGATGCAGAGAGGTAGAGAGAATCTCCCCATACAAAAGAATGCTAGTGGTATATCAGTTAGAAAATCCAAGTAACCCTCAATGTAGTTACAGACAAATATTATCAGTAGATTTAAATCAGTAGATTTGTTTTTTTTTTATTTGTGGTAATGGACTGGGTGCTAGCAGCAGGAACCATGAATAAGACACATAGAGGAAATCTGGACCTGAGCCCCACAACTGGTGAGGAGATGCTGACCACTGCCATTTCTCTGTCTTGGGACCCAGCAGAGACCTGCATTACCCCACCAAGCTCTGTCCAGCCTCATCCTGAGACCCAGAGGCTCTCTCCACATCCCTCTGCGATCAATCATTGGAGAAGCATGCTGCTATGAAATGTGCATCCAGGGTGGTTTCTTTCGTTTCTTTTAATAATAAATTTTATTTTTAATTCTCACACTCTTTAGTTGTGGACAGCAACTTCTCCTTATTCCAACACTTATAAACTACTCCAGATTTCATCTTATGTAGAAATGATGCCCCACAGTCTCACCAGTTATGTTCATGTTAGTGATGACAGGATACCTCTTTGGCAGGCTGTGGTCTCTCCAGGAGATGAGAAGCTGATCAAGTTGTACACAGATCCAATCATTGGCTCAAGCGTCCTTGGCAAGAATCAATGTGGGAGAAACACTGTAGATGGGCTGAGAAGAGATACCAGGATCATAGAGCAGTCTTCACTGAAAACTGTGTCTAATGTAGGTAAAAAAGAGAACAGGACAGACCAAGTCAAGATCATGGTGCCTCCACTTCTCTCCTACAAATTGGACCAGAAGCCATTATGTTTGCTGAATTTCCCTTCCCTCTCTGTGACATAGCCTTTATTTGCTGTGTCATCTTTCCTCTACAATGGCAAACTCTCTCTTTGCCTTCCCCTGCCATCTCTCTTCTTTCAGGGAGTTTTTCTGTTATTCCCAGAGCTTGCAGTACATTTGCATTTTAGAGTCAGTCAACATATTAGTGAGTTTTGAAATTACTCCTTATTTTAAGGGTGAGGAAGTTGTAGTCCTTTTGGAAGTGAGCGACAATGGCAGGACTCAGAACTAAGTCTCAGGTTCTCTGTGACCAGGTTTTGCTTTCTCTGAGTCCTGTGCTCCTGGAAGACAGTAATGGTTAAGAAATTCCACCACTTTTTTTGTTCTGAGAAATTCATTGTAAAGAAACTTCCTTCCTATATGACTCATGCAAGATACTCCGTCCACTCTTTCCCAAGACTCCCATAAGGCCTTGCCTGACTCCCTTGTTTATCTGTGATGGGTCAAACACAGAGCTACCCCCTTGCACCTGCCCTTCCTGACTTGGCCAGACACAGATTACTGAACTCCTCATTCTTTGTATCATGAAGGATTAGCAGAGATTAAAATGTTTTATCTACTTGAAACTCACTTCAGTAGCTATTAGCAATAAGATAAAAGATAATAAATGTTGAAAGTTTGTGTAAAAAAGGAAACGATTGCAAGCTGTTGTTGGAAATGCAAATGGATCCAGTCATTATGTAAGATAGTTTGGAGGTTCTGTAAATTCAAGGTTAAAAAGACTGATATCATGTTTGATCTTGAGAAAAGCTTCTTGTAAATATCAAAATGCTCAAAACTCTTAACAGAACGGGAATACATGTTACTGTAAAATAATAGTCATTCTCTTAGTAAGAGTGATAATGAAAGTTACATAGTTGAGGGGAAAAAAAAACAGAGATTAATCAAATACTCTGTGTAATAAAAAAGACCTTGGTAAAGGCAACATGATACACAGAAAATTATTTTTGATAAAATACAAAATGTTTGTACCTAGACAAGTTACATTGAGTTAAATAAAGAAAAAAAACTCTCATAATTTTATTTAACAAATGACTAAGCTGAAAAAATTCTTGCTGTTTTAGCCCTAAGTGTAAATTTTAGTTTTATATCAGTTTCTTTTGGAAATTAAAACTCAATCTTTAGAAAAATATATAAACAATTAATTTCTAAATATAGGCAATTTAATCACATGCAAAGTTTCTTTCATAAGACTCAGTTTGCACAAATCTTTTATAACATACTCAGGTCTTCTAAACTTACTCCTACTTTTCACCACTTTCTCAAAACTCTAACTTTTGCCCTATATATTCTCTTCTTATATAAGAACAATCAATCATTCTACACAGGGTAAAAATTTGCTCTCCTTTGGCACATTATAATGGAGAAAAACCTGCCTTGGATTTGTCTCAAACTATACCATCCGATTGCAAAGGATGGAATTACTATGTGGGACTAATCCCTCTACTGACAAGTGTTAGGAAGCTTACCATCCTATCTTCACATCGAGTTTGCAGAGAAAAATTTCAATCCTCCACACTTGTTACACAAGAATTGGGCACTCAGTAGAAGTCCCTGAAAGAGAACTTTGGAACTAACCTCTATATTCCAAAGAATAGTCCAAGGAAGGACAATGGCATGAGAGGTGGAATTTGTTTTTCAGGAAACTGAGTTCAGGATGGGGAATGAACTGTCTATTAGTACAGCCTTAAATTTGCCTAAAACAGGCTCAAAGGGCTGAAAACAGAGCACCTCAATGTTGTTATTACACAGATTTCAGGGAAACTGTCTAATAAGTTCCTCATAGGCGATATGCCAGGGTGGTAGCAACCCAGTGATGGTTGATAACTGAGTAGCAGCAGAATCACGCAGGCTTGTTCTTGGAGTGTGGTCTCATTCTTCACAGGCTTTCTGTGGCGACTCCATGAGTGGACAGGGAGGTGAAGCCCACAAGATCACATGCAACACACACTGAGCACCTGCTGTGTGAGCATCATGATCTCCCTTGAGATTGAATGCAGTGACATCATAGGCTTTATATATGCTTTTTCACTTGTTTACCACCTTCTTCATATCTTACACACTTGTGTGTGTGACGGAGGTGCGTTGACACCAGGAGAAGTTCAACTCTTCCTTCTTTCTGTTGGTTCTGATACATATTTTCTGATTACCAACCAGGAATGAAGTTAATGAGATGATGGAACTTTCCTAGTCATATTGGGCTGCTATGACAAACTAACATAGACTGTGTGGCCTGTCAACAATAAAAATGTATTTCTCACCATCTGGAGTCAGCATATCCGAGGTCAGGTCACCAGTGTGACCATATTCTGGAGACAACTCTTTTCCTGGCTTGCAGATGGCTGCCTTCTTGCCATATATTTTAGTGGCAGAGAGAAAGAGAGCTTTCGCTCGTTCTCTAATTGTTTCAAGAAGGCCATGCTCTTTTAGTCTCTTGTAAAAATCATCCCCCAAGGGCCCACGTACATATACCATCACATTGGGGTTAGGAGTGCAATATAGGAATTTTGGGGGGCACACGTTCAGTGTAAAAGGTCCCTCCCATCAGCCTCACTGTACAAGTTCAGGGACAGATTTCAGGGTTCAGGCAGGGCACAGATAGGAGGAAGAATATGTTAGGCCTTTTCTAGGAACCATGCAGTTAAAACAGGGATGATGGGGCACACCACAGTCAAGTGGCTGAGGAGCAACAAAAGTTCAAGGTGTCACAAAGACAAGGCCCATTCCAGATCGAGGGCCCATTTGTTCCAGGGATACAGCATGTTCCCTTCAATCACAAATCTTTTAACGTTCTTAGTCCCTGAAAGAGGGATATATTTCATGTCTTCCTGAGTACAGAGGAGGTACCCGAAAGTCTCACATCAGGCACCAGTGAATAGAGTTAGGGCTCTGACCTTCACTCCTCACATTTTTCCAAGTGTCTCAAGGGTACTGAACTGAACCTCAGGAACATAGTAGTTGGGGAGGTGAGGATGCCTACCCATTACCCATGAGTACCTTCCAGAAGTGGTGGTTTAGAGGCTTCCTGCCTCAGGGGCATGGTGGGCAGTCCCATAGCTGCATGCTGCCCAGGGCTGGGGCAGACACTCTGGGAGTCACAAACATCCTGACCTGATTGGCCTTGGAGGAGGAATCAGAACTCAGAATGAGGAGGAAGGCATTGGCCAGGAAGGATTGAGGGCAGGTATTGTGTCATGTCTCAGCAAGGACGGGATATTCTGAGAGGGCCTGGAGAAGTGTGCAGAAGTTGGCCACATACAGTGTTTGAGGGAGTTTCCAGAGATGTGAAGGATGGGCTGGGAAGGAGCAGAGGTTCTCCCAGTTTCACCCTTCCATGAACCCTCCTTCTCTCATCACACCTGCTCAAGCAGGTGCAGACATGTCCCTCCAGTCAACACCCAGTCCCAACCCCATGCAGAGTCCAGACAACAAATGTCACCTTCTGGGCAGCCTCTGCTAGACCGGTGGGGTTTGAGCCCATGGCCAGTAAGAAGACACTGACCCTCCAGCTTTCACCCGTTTCCATCTCCCAAACCCTGGGACCACCTTATGCTGAGAACTGCCAGCTCCTGACCAAAATGCTATGCCTATGGCCATTAGTAGTAGTGCAATGGGAAGGAGCTTCTTTTAGGTGCCAATATCAATGTACTCTGCAGAGGTCAGGCATCTGAGGGGAGGCAATAGGAGCTGTGGGGACTTCTGGCAAGATTCTGAGGGTCCCTGAGAACAGTCCCCACAGCCACAGGAAGATAGGTGTTCCTCACTGGAGTGAACTAACACTTGCTTGCCCAGAAATCTCGCAGGAAGTTCACATCTCTTGCCTAGGTCATATCCCAACATGCCGAGTTAGGAAGATTCCTGCTTACCCATCAGGCCACTATCCCTTGTTCTGTCATGCTAAGGAAAAAGGAGGAGCTATTTCCTCCATTTTAACACCCACCTAGCCTAGATGACGCCAGCCTCTATATCCAGGTCGAGAGTGGTGTCCTCAGAAGCCAAGGCTTTTTACTTGTCGAAACCACACCCTTGGGAAAAGCCCTAGCTGGGCGTAGGAGAGGTCCAGCCCTGACACCAGCCTCCATGGAAACAGAAAGAGGTTGCTCAGAGAACAGTGCCATCTATAGGCACAGAAGCATAAAATAGGTATGGGACACAGAGAGCTGTAAGACTCACAGTAACTATCCATCAAGATTGTTAAGGGCTACTGACATTGACAGGACAACCCAGAGAAGTCCCCATCTTAGGCCAGGCCTTGAGAGGTGGTGTTAGAGGGTCCCAGGAATAAGTCAGAGTCAATCAGTGCAACGTAGACAGACAATGCCTCCTCTAACCCTGATAAAAGCCTAACCAAAACCATGAAGAAGGACACATCTCCATGGATCCCAGACTGGGTCCCTACTGACCCCTAATGTCCCTAATTGCCCAAGGCACTGAGTAGAACAGAGGCAGCCTGAGACCATTTGCCAACACAAGTACATTTATTCACATCTATGCACAATGCCCAAAGACGGGCTTCCCACTCCCTCCCCCAGGTCCTGCAGCCTCCCACGAGCTGCCCTCCCCCCTCCTGCAGAAGCTGCCCACCCACAATTCCCTGAGATCTGAATGGGTTAGCATTCTCTGAAGGAATCCCTGGCTCCTTTGGGGTAGTAGGTGCCTGTCGGAGTCCAGCTCCAACCTATGAGGGGGGTTGGGCCTGCACCAGAGAGTCAGAAGACGGCGAGAAGAAACCACTCAGAGGCAGTTCTTCTGGGATCAGTCTGATCAGGACTGAGTCC
>NW_007022279.1:0-523 GCF_000164805.1 Carlito syrichta
AGGCCAGAGGTGAGGACATTGCCCATGGTCACATAGCCAATATGGGCCCAATGTGTGCCTATAGCTTAGGGCATTGGTATGTCAGTTTCCTCCTCAATGAAATGGAGCAACAGTCCTCCCTTAGCTCCTCTGGGGGCTGCTGTGAGTATCCTTTGAGAAGGAGATGAGGAGATGTGAACAGTGCTAGACAGATGTTTGAGAACATTCCTCCTGGCCCACCTTCATGGATCCCATCTCCTAGTCTGTCCAGATCAAAATTCGGAGCCTAGATTTCAAGATAGCACATCAGTAGTTATCACAAAATTTTGATGAAATCACACCAAATAAATCCCTGCTAACGAGAGAAAGCCACATGTTAGATGGCTCATTTGGGTGACTGAGGTGGGAAGTAGGACCATGTCCAACACACTGCTGGGAGCCTTAATTTTCCTCCCAACCAATCAAATCTAGCCCAGTCCCGGGCTAGATCCTGGGATGGAGAACAAAGGAGACAGGGAACAGAGGACATCTAGTTCCATTAGCC
>NW_007022280.1:0-623 GCF_000164805.1 Carlito syrichta
CACTGCAGAAACCTCTCCTAGGCACACCCATTTTCAAGGTCTCCTATGTTTGTACAGCTTCAATCCTCTGCTAATTTCTACCCTACTGGTCCTTAGCCTACTGACTTGGGTCACAAGCTGCAACCTGTCACCACTAAAAGCCCTCCAAATATTTAATGACAGTTTTGAGATCACTCCTACATTCTATCCTTCCTTCCTCTCAGCAAAAATTCACTTGATACATTTTTAGCTCCTTTGCCACACTAGACAATCATAGATGTGGATGGTTCAGTTTATCTTCCTCTGTAAAATGGCAACAGGGGCTAAACACAACATTCCAAGCATATGGTCTGGAAAGCACAGGGTCAAGCAAGACTATTATCTGCCATGCCTTGTACTTAAAACTATCGACTGCTATGTAACAAATTCTCTTGCAGTGCCTGGGTGAGAACTGGTTAAGCTGTATCAGCATTTTGCAAGCTGTGTCTCATCTCCTCATACTCCAGTCAATGTGGTTTCTGGTTCTTCAAAGAAGGCCTGCATCTTCTCTCTTCCAGGTGTTTGTGTGTGCCTTTTGCTCTTCTGGAAAACCCTTCTCCTTCTAACTGTCACCCCCCAAAACCCTTTTCCTGGCTGGCTGCTAC
>NW_007022281.1:0-613 GCF_000164805.1 Carlito syrichta
ATTTCTTTTTAGATAAATTATAGTGGAAAATAAGCCCAAATTATCCACTTTTGAAACAGGCATAAATATGTGTATCTCATCTTTTAAAAGTTACATTTTTGTGTATTAATTTTTTTGAAAGTAAAAAGAATTATGCCCTTTTTGTATATTTGGTTGGAATGTGTGACTAGGAAGTTTATCCTAAATTATTATGTAGTATTCTATATAAAATCAAAAAATGAAAGTCGGGTGCTGTCGGTGCTCACCCCTGTAATCACAGTACATTGTGAGGTGAAGACGAAAGGATTGCCTGATCTCAGGGGTTTCAGATCACATGGGAAACTTGGTGAGACCTCCTATCTATAATAAAATTTTTAAAAGATGACCAGGTATGGTGGCTCAAGCCTGTAATCCCAGTATTTTGAGAGGCTGAGGCAAGAGGATAGCCTGAACTCGCGGTTTTGAGGCCAGACCCGGCAACTTGGCAAGACCTTGCCTCTACAATAAATAAAAAAATTAGCCAGGCACAGTAGCACGGGCCTATAGCTCCAGCTACTTGGGAGGCTGAGGCAGAAGAATAGCCTGAGCCCAGCGGGCTGACGCTGGGGTGGCCGTGAGCATGCTATTGCCCTCC
>NW_007022282.1:0-534 GCF_000164805.1 Carlito syrichta
ACTCACCTCAGCCTCCCAAAGGCGCGGGATTACAGGCTAAGCCACCGAGCCCGGCTCTCCGCTGCATCTTCTAAAGATATTTCCATTTTGCCCCTATTCTCTTTTATTATTTACCACCTTTTCTGTATAAATCTGAAAGATTCCAGAGCGCAATAGTTGACTTTCCTTACAATCCCAACCCTGCATTAATTATGGAAACCACATGTAAGTGAAGCATTGAAGGGTACAGAGAAGGGGAGGAGGCAAAGCAGAGCCTCGAAATTTCTATTTCACTCTAACCTTAAGGAGTTGGAGAGCTGCTCTTCCAATTAAATGAACCGTGTCTTAGGGACTGAGTCACATCAGTTCCTGCTGCCACAGTCGGAGGCTGGCTGGGGTTTGCATTCTGTGGAAGCTGTTTCCTAGCCATGTTTCTACCCTTTTGTACTTCTTGTCCAAGAACCTGCAGTAAAGAAACACCAGGCTTAGCCGGGCTCGGTGGCTCAGCCTGTAATCCCGCGCCTTTGGGAGGCTGAGGTGAGTGAATTGCCTGAG
>NW_007022283.1:0-818 GCF_000164805.1 Carlito syrichta
CTAATTAGTTAAGTCAGCTAGTTGAGTCTGCTGGCAAACATGCTGGCTAGCTGCTTAAGTTAAATAATCAATTCATTTGGCTAGCCAACTGGCTAGCTAGGTCATTCTCTTGTTTAGTAAGCTGACTAGTCAGCTGACTACCTTGTTAAGTCAGCTCGTTAAGTCAGCTGGCTAGCCACCTGGCTAGGTAGGTAGGTAGCTAATTAAGTCAGCTGGCAAGCCGGATGGCCACCTAGTTAAGTCAGCAAGTTAAGAGATCCAGCTAGATGGTTGACTAGCTAGGTGGCTAGCTAGTTAAGCCAGCTGGCTAGCCAGATGGCTGTCTAGTTAAGTTAGTTAGTTGTCAGCTAGTTAGCCCACTGGCTAGCTAGGTGGCTGGCAAGTTAAGCTGGCTGGTTAGCAGGCTTGTCAGGTAGGTGACCAGCTAGTTAAGACAGCTGGCTCACTGGCTGATCATCATGGTGGCTGGCTAGTTAAGCAGCTGGCTATTCAATTGTCTAGCCAGCAGGCTGCCTAATTAAGTTGGCTGGCTAGCCAGCTGATCAGCCCGCTAGCTTGCTAGTTTTCTCCATAGACAGCTAGCCAGCCAGGTAGCTAGCTACTTAAGACAGATGGTTAGCAGTCTAGCCAAACATGCAGCTAGCTACTTAAGTAGCTGGCTAGCCAGCTATCCAGCCAACTTACTGGTCAGCTAGTAAATTCAGCTAGCTATCCAGCTAGCTAATTAAGTCAGCTGTCAACTCAGCTAGCTATTCTGATAGCTAGTTAAGTCAGCTAGCTATACAGCTTGCTAGTCAGCTAGATAGCTGGTCATCTGG
>NW_007022284.1:0-756 GCF_000164805.1 Carlito syrichta
CTGGCTTAACATGTTGGTCGACTAGTCTGCAAACTAGTTAGCTGGGTTAGATTGTTGACTGATAAATTGGCCCACTAGTCAGTTATTTTAACTATTTGGATTTCTGGTATACTGACCTAACTAGTCGGCCGATTATTTGGCTGAATAGTTTGATGACCTAACTTGTCAACAACTAGTTAGGTAAGCTAACTTGTCAGCTGACAAGTTGCCTGACTGTTCAGCAGATTGGTTAGTTAACTTTACTGGTTAGCTGACTAAGTGGCTGACTAGTTAGCTGACAACTAGTCGGCCTGCAAGCAACCCGAGAGGTGAGCTGACTTTACCTAATTGTCTGGCGAGTGAGCCAACAGGTCAACTGACTTAACTAGTCAGCTGGTGAGGGAGCCGACTTGTCAGCTGATTTAACTAGTTGGCCAACAAGTGAGCTGACTAGTCAGCTGAGTTTAGTCGACTGGCGAGTGAGCCGAATGGTCAGAGGACTTAACTCGTAGGCTGGCAAGTGAGCCGACCTGTGATCCAACTTAACTAGTCGGCCAGTGAGTGATGTAATCGGTAAGCTGCCTTAACTCATCAGGTGGCGAACGAGCCGACTGTTGAGCTGACGTAACTAGTCGGCTGACGATCAAACCAAATAGATAGCTAACCTGTTGTGCTGTCCGCAAGCCAACAAGTTCGTTGTCCTGTTGGCTGGTGAGTGAGCTGACTCATTTGCTGACTGGTTGGCAGGCAAGGGAGCCGAATAATAAGCTGAGCTGA
>NW_007022284.1:1996-2721 GCF_000164805.1 Carlito syrichta
CAACTAGCTGACAACACTAGCTAACCTGGTGGCTAGCCAGCTGACTTAACTAGCTAGCTATCTAGCTAGACAGCTGGGAAGCCAGATGAATTAACTAGTTGACTTAAATAGCTAGCCAACTGACTAGCCAACTGAATTAACTAGCTAGTTACCTAGCTAGCCAGCTGGCAAGCCAGCCGTCTTTTCTAGCTCTCTTAAATAGCTAGCAAGCTGGATGTACACCTGACATAACTTGCTAGCTACCTAGCTATCCAGCTGACTTAACTAGATAACCATCTGGCTAGCAAGCTGGCTTAACTAGCTATCCATTTTGCTAGGTAGCTGGCTAGCCAGCTAACTTAACTCACTGACATAACTAGCTATCTACCTGGCTAACTAGTTTGCTAGCCACTTGAACTAACAAGCTGACCTAACCTGCTAGCCAGATGTAAGCCAGCTCACTCAATTAGCTGACTTAAATAGTTAGCCAGCTGGCTAGCCAACTGCCTTAATAGTTGACATCTCTAGCTAGACAGGTGGCTAGCCAGTGGACTTAAATAACTAGATACCTACATATCCCGCTGGTTTCTCAGCTGACTTAACAATCTAGCTTCCTAGCAAATCAGCTGGCTAGCGAGGTGAGTTAACTAGGTGACTTAATTAACTAGCCAGCTTCCAAGCCAGCTAACTTAAACTAACTTCCCCAGCTAGTCAGTTGACTAGCAAGCCGACTTAGCTAGCTGACT
>NW_007022285.1:0-571 GCF_000164805.1 Carlito syrichta
TAACTGCTATCAGCCCTTCTCTGCCACACGATGGCATCTATTACAACTCACTTAGAAATAACTCAAATACTTAAAATATCAGGTTACCACAAAATGAAAAAATGTATGGTTTATAAAGACCTAAAAAGATGTCAAGAAATAAGAAAGAATAAAAAGAGGAAGACGTCCTAAAGATTACATCCATGTTAGTCTATATAGGCAAAGGTATGAATCTGCACATGACACATAACCTTATAAATGGACAGCTGAGCTACAAAATGAATGATGTGTTTCATTTCTTCCTTCACTTCAAAGGTGGTCAGTAGTCAATATGAAAGACATACAATACAAACATAGTTCTGAAGTTCAACACAACATTCAAAATAAAAACGTAGGCGTTTCCTTTAACAGTTATCATAAACAAGACTGCATCAAAAATAATAGTCCCTAATAAAAAAAACATTCCTTCTAGCTCCGAGAATTCTCCTCTAATCCCAGCAGAGGATTGCTTGAGCCCAGGAGTTCCAGATCAGCCTAGGCCACTTGGCAAGACCTCATCTCTACAAAAAAAAAAAAAAAAAAAAAAAAAAAA
>NW_007022286.1:0-510 GCF_000164805.1 Carlito syrichta
AAACACAGGTACCAGGCTTACTAGACAAATTTGTTTTTGGTTTGTGTGCATGTGTGTGTGGAGGGCGGAGACAGGGTCTTAATCTGTAGTCCTGGCTGGAGTGCAGTGGCACGATCATAGCTCACCAGGAACTCCTGGGCTGCAATCCTCCCACCTCAGCCCCTTGAGTAGCTGGGACTACAGGTATGCATCGCCACACCTCACTAATCAGGTGGAAGCAAGGTCTCACTTTGTTGCTTAGACTGATCTTGAATTCCTGGCCTCAAGTGATCCTCCTACCTAATCCTTACAAAGTGCTGGCATTACAGATGTAAGCCACTGTGCCCAGCCTAGACAAAGGTTTTAAAACAACTGTCCTAAATATGCTCAAAGAGCTAAAGGAAAACATGGACAATTAACTAAAGGAAATCAGAAAGACAATATATGAACAAAATGAGAATATAATAAAGGGATAGAAATTATTTAAAAATAAACCAAAAAGAGATTTGGGGGCTGAAAACTATAATAACT
>NW_007022287.1:0-510 GCF_000164805.1 Carlito syrichta
AGCTAGCTGACTTATCTACTTGTTTAGCGAATTAGCTATGTGAATTAACTTGGTTGATGACTTGGCAGAATTGTTAACTGTTTTATCACGTTGGCTGACTACATGACAGACTTGTTACCTTGCTTATCAAGATGAGCGACTAGTTGGCAGACTAGTTATTTGGGTTAGATAATAGACTGACGTGCTAGCCCACTAGTCAGCTCTGTTAACTAGTTTGATGGCTTGTGTGCTGACCTAACTAGAAGTCCAATTAGTAGGCCGAATAGTTAGATCACCTAACTTGTCGGGGACTAGTTAGCTGAGCTTTTTGACTGACAAGTTGGTCGTCTATTCCACCAATTGGTTAGTTGACTTAACTAGTTGACCGGCTAGGCAGCTAACCGGTTAGCTGACTTAACTAGTCAGCAGGCAACTGAGCCAACAGGTGAGCTGATTTAACTATTGGAGAGTGATCCAACAGGTCAGCTGACTTAACTATTTTGCTGGCGACTGGAGAGCTGACATAACTAG
>NW_007022288.1:0-1070 GCF_000164805.1 Carlito syrichta
CAACCTGACTCAACCTGCTGACTTAAACCTTTAGCTAACTAGGTAGCTAGATGTCATAACCAGGTGACTAAATTAGAAAGTTGACTTAACTAGTAGACTTAGCTAGCTGACTTAACTACTTGGCTAGCTGACTTAACTGTGTGGCTTAACTAGTTAGTTAGCTGACTTAACTACCTGAATTAAATAGTTAGTTAACTATTTAACTAGTTGAATAATGAGCTGACTTATCTAATTAGCAAACTACTTAGGAAGCAGGCTTAAGCATCTGACTTAAATAAATAGTTAACTAGTGAGCAAGATGACTTAGCTAGCTGAATTACCTAGCTAGTTATTTAGCTAGCTCACTTAACTAACTGACATAACTAGTTAGCTTACAAAATAGCTTGCTGAATTAACAAGTTGGCTAATGAGTTAGATAACTTTTTAAACTAGTTGGTAAACGAGTTAAATCACTGACATAACGAGTTGGTTAACGAGTTAGCTAGTTGACTTAACTTGTTGTCTGACGAGTCTGCCGACTAGTTAGCTGGGTTAACACGTTGGCTGCATTCTCAGCCGACCTGCTTGTTGGCTTAACAAGTTGGCCGACTAATCGGTCAACTATTTAGCTTGGATAAGTAGTTGGCTGAGTAACTGACTCCATAGTTAGCTCAGTTAAGTAGTTGGCTGCCTAGTATGCTGACCTAATTATTCGACCGACTAGTTGGCCGAATAATTAGTTGACCTAACTAGTCAGCCGAATGTTTAGCTGACTAAATTGTTGGCTCTCAAATTGGCCCACCAGTTGGCCGATTGGTTAGCTGACTTAACTAGTTGCCCGGCTAGTAGGCCAACCGGTTAGCTGACTTAACTAGTTGGTGGGCCTGGGATCTGACAAGTGAGCTGACTCAACTAGTCAGCCGGTGAGTGAGCCAATTGGTCAGCTGAATTAACTATTCGACTGGCAAGTGAGCCAATGCATGTGCTGCCATAACTAGTCAGCTGATGAGTGAGCCAACTGGTGAGCTGAATTATCTAGTCTGCTGGTGAGAAAGCCAACTACTTAGCCGACAGCTAAGTTACTTAGCCAA
>NW_007022289.1:0-508 GCF_000164805.1 Carlito syrichta
AGAAATGCAATGGATTGGAATGGAATGGACAGGAATTGTATGGATAGGAAGCGAAGGGAAGTTGGAGGAATTGAATGGTAAGGAATGGAAAGGCATGGAAAAAGATGGAATGGAATTTAGAGGAATGCAAAGAAGACAAATAAAATGGAATAAATGGAATTGAGAAGAATGGAATGGAGAGGAAGAAAAGGAATTCATTGGAATAGAATGCAGTGGAATGAAGACGAATGGAATGGAGAGGAATGGAATGGAGAGGAGTGTATTGGACAGGAATGAAATGGAGTGGAATGGAATGGAATGGAATGGAATAGAATGGATTGGAGAGGAATGGGATGGATTTAATAGGAACGGAATGGAATGGAATGGAGAGGAATGGAATAGAGAGTAATAGAATGGAATAAAGTGGAATTGAGAGAAATGAAATGGATGAATTGAATGGAGAGGAAAAGAATGGAGAGGAAGGAAATTGAGTATAATGAAAAGGAATAGAAGGGAGAGGAATGGAATG
>NW_007022290.1:0-4878 GCF_000164805.1 Carlito syrichta
GATCAGCCAGCTGACTAGCTAGTTAAGTAAGCGAGTTAAGTGAGCTGGTGAGCCAGCAGGCTAACTAGGTGGCTAGCTAGTTAAGTCAGCTAGGTAATTCTTCTGGCTTCCCAGCTGGAAAGGTAGGTAGCTAGCTAGTTAAGTCAGATGGCTAGCCAGCTGGCTAGCTGGTTAAGTCAGCTAGTTAATTCAGCTGGCCAGCGAGCTGCCTAGCTAGTTAAATCAGATGAATAAGTCAGCTGGCTAGCTAGTTGATTCAGTTCATTAAGTCAGTTGGGTAGCCAGCTGCCTATCTGGGTTGCTAACTACTTAAGTCAGTTGACTAGCCAGCTGTCTGGCTAGTTAAGTCACATAGTTAAGTCAACTCGTGAGCCAGCTAGTTAGGTAGGTAGCTAGATAGTTAATTCAGTGGGCAAGCCAACAGTACACAATGGTAGGTAGCTAGTTAAGTCAGCTGGCTAGCCACCTGGGTAGCTAGAGGCGTCAGCTAGTTAAGTCAGCTGGCAAGACAGTTGACTAACTAGTTCTGTCAGCTAGTTGAGTCAGCTGTCTAGCCAGCTGGCTAGCTGGATAAGTGAGCTAGTTAATTCAAGTGGCAAGCCAACTGGCTAGCTATGTAGCTACATAAATAATTCTTCTGGCTAGCCAGCTGGCTAGCTGGTTAAGTCAGCTAGCTAAGTCAGCTACCTAGCCACCTGGCTGGGTGGGTAGCAAGCTAATTAAGTCAGTTGGCTAGCCAGCTGGCTAGCTCGTTAAGTTAGCGAATTAAGTGAGCTGGCTAGCTGGCTGGCAAACTAGGTGGTTAGCTAGTTAAGACAGCAGGCTAGCCAGATGGTGATCTAATTAAGTCAGCTAGGTAGGTGGCTGCCATGTTAAGATGGCTGGTTAGCAGACTGGTCAGGTAGGTGGCCAGATACTTAAGCCGAATTGCTAGGCAGCTGAACACCAGGGTGGCTGACTAGTTAAACCAGCTTTCTATCCCTCTGTCCAGCTAGACGGGTGGCTATTTAATGCAACTCTTTAGCCAGGTGGCCAGTCCGCTAGCTAGCTAGCCGGCTGCCTAGCCAGATAGCCAGCCAGGTGCTAGATAATTAAGCCAGGTGACTAGCCATCTGGCAACCCAGGTAGATATCTAGCTAAGTCAGCCGTCTATCCAGGTAGCCAACAAAGTAGCTAGTCAGCTAGTTAAGTCAGGTAGCTAGCCAGCTAGCTTGTTAAGTCAGTTAGCAAGTCAGGTAACTATTCAGCTAGCTAGTTAAGTCAGCTAGATAGTTAGGTTGCTTATCAAATAGCTAGTTAAGTCAGCTAGCTAGTCAACTAGCTAGTCCGCTACATAATTAAGTCAGCTAGCCAGCTAACTAGCCAGTTAGCTAGCTAGTTAAGTTAGCTTTCTAGACAGCTAGATAGCTTGTTTGCTACCAAGTTATGTCAGCTAGATAGCCAGCTAGTTAGTCAGCTATGTAGTTAAGACTGCTAGCAAACAAGCTAGTTACTTGGCTAACAACTCAGCTAGCTGGTCAGGTAACTAGAAGGCTCATTCGCTTTCCATCAGGTCAGTTACATATTCGGCTCATTCGCCGGCCAACCTGTCAGCAAACTAGTTGGCTCACTCGCCAGCCAACAAGTCAACTAACTTTTCGACTCACTCGCTGGCCAAGAGGTCAGTGAAGTAACTGGCTTTCTCACCAGTTGACTAGTTAAGTCAGTTCACAGTTTGGCTCACTCACTGGCTGAATAGTTAAGGCAGCTCATGCATCAGCTAACTCACCAGTCTGCTAGTTAAGGCAGCTCACTGGTCGACTAAAAACCAGCCAACAAGTTAAGTCTAACCAATCGGCTCACTTGACAGCCGACTAAATTCAGGTGACCAGTCATATCACATGACGGCAGACTAGTTAAGTTGACTGACCAGTCAACTCGCCTACCACCGACTAGTTCAGTCAGCTGACCAATTGACTCACTCCCCGGTGAACAAGGAAATTCAGCTGACCAGTTGGGCCACTCGCAGGTCTACTACTTAAGTCAGTTAACCTGTTGGCTAACTCACCAGTTGACTAGTTAAGTCAGCTCAATGGTCGGCCAATTAGCAGTCCAACTAGTTAATTTAGCTAACCAATCGGCTGATCAGTGGGCCAAAATTTCAGTCGACAATTAAGGTCAGCTAAGTAGTCGGCCGACTAGTTAGGTAAACTAACTAGTTGGACAGCTAATCAGACTAGTTAAGTCAGCAAACTAGCAAGCCAACTAGTTAACCCAACTAACTAGTGGGCCAACCCGTCAGTCAACTAGTTAACCCAGCTAAATAGTCGACCGTCTATTTGGCCAACTCTTTATACCAGCAAACAAGTTGGCCGAGTAGACAGCCAACGTATTAAACCAGCTAACTAGTCAGCTGACTCATCAGCCAACAAGTTAAGTCACTTAGCTAACTCGTTAACCAACTAGTTAAGTCAACAAATTATCTCGTTTTCCAACTAGTTAAAACAGTTAGTTAACTCATTAACCAACTTGTTAAGTCAGCTAGCTATTTCATTAGCCAACTAGTTAAGTCCATTAGCTAAGTCAGCTAGCTAACCAGCTAGCTAGTTCAGTCAGTTAGCTAAATCAGCTAGGTCACTTGTTAGCTAACTATTTAAGTCAGCTACTTAAGTCTGCTTTCTGACTAGTTAGCTAATTAATTAAGTCAGCTAGTTATTCAGCTAGTTAAATAGCTAATTATTTAATTCCCCTAGTTAAGTTAGCTAGCTACCTAGTTAAGTCCACCAGTTAAGTCAGCTAGTTAAGTCTGTTTTCTAATTACACCAACTGGTTAAGACAGCTAGCTATCTAGTTAACTAACAGGTTAAGTTAGCAGATTGAGTCAGTTAGTTAGCTAGTTAACTAACGTATTAAGTCAGCTGGTTGAGTCAGTTAGCTGGCAAGTTAAGAAACGGATTGTGTTAGCTGGTTGAGTTGGCAAGCTAGCTAGTTAGCTAATGAGTTACGTCAACTGGATGAGTCAGCTAGCTACCTAACTATCTAAAGACTTAAATCAGTTCTTTGTGTTAGCTAGTTAGCTCATTAGCTAACTAGCTAAGATCAATAAGTCACCTAGCTAGCACGTTAGATAATGAGTAAGCTAAATAGTTAGCTAGCTGATTATGCTAGCTAGCTAGCTAAGCAGCTAAGTATTAAAGTCAGTTGACTAGCTAGGTAGCTAGCTAGTTAGCTAGCTATGTAAGTCAGTTGACCAGCTAGGGAGCTAGCTAATTAACTCAGCAATTTAAGTCAGCTAGCTAGCCAGAAGGCTAGATAGGTAGCAAACTATTTAAGTCAGTTGGCTAGGTAGCTGATTGCCTGGTTATTTCAGCTTATTAAGAGAGCTGGCTAGCCAACTGGCAATGTATGTAGCTAGCTAGTTAAGTCATCTAGATAGCTACCTGGCTAGCTAGTGATGTCATCATGTTAAGTCAGCTGGCAAGCCAACTGGCTAGCTTGTTAAGTCAGCTAATTTAGTCAAAGTCTAGCCAGCTGGTTAGGCAGGTAGCTAGCTAGATATGTCAGCTTGCTAGCCAGCTGGATAGCTGTTCAAGTCAGATAGTTAAGTCAGCTGGCTAGCCTGCAGGCTATGTAGGCATATAGCTAGTTAAGTGAAATGGCTTGCCAGATTGCTATCTTGAGTCAGCTAAGTCAGTCAGTTGGCTATCCAGCTGGCTATATAGGTAGCCAGCTAGTTAAGTCAGTCACCTGGCTAGCCAGCTGAATAGTTGGTTAAGTCAGCTAGTTAAGTCAGCTGGCAACCTGCTGCTTAGCTAGTTAAGTCAGCTTGTTAAGTCTTTTGGGTATCCAGCTGGTTAGCTAGTTAAAAAGCTAGTAAAGTCAGATGGCTAGCCATCTGGCTAGCTAGTTATTTCTGCTAGTTAAGTTAGCTGGTTACCGAGGAATGTAGCTATATAAGTCAGCTAGTTATGTCAGCTACGTAGCTCTTTAAGTCAACTAGTTAAGCCAACTGGTGATCTAGGTAGCTAGCTGGTTAAGTCAGCTAGTTAAGTTAGCTTGCTAGCTAGGTATATCAGCATGTTAAGTCAGTTGGATAGCCAGCTGCCTAGCTGCGTATCTAGCTATTAAAGACAGCTGACTAGCCAGTTAGGTTGTTAGTTAAGTAACCCAGTTAAGTCAGCTCAATAGACAGCTGGTTATCTAGGTAGCTAGGTAGTTAAGTCAGCTGGCTATCCAGCTGGCTAGCTAGGAACCTAGACAGTGAAGTCAACCTGCTAGCCAGGTGGCTAGCTAGTTCAGTCACCTAGTTAAGTCAGCTGGCTAGACAGCTGGCTGGTTAGGTAGGTAGATAGTTATGTCAGCAGTCTAGACTGCTGGCCAGCTAGTTAAGACACCTAGTTAAGTCAGTTGGCTATCCAGCTGGCTTCCCAGGTAGTTTCTTATTAACTCGCCTGGCTTTACAGCTGGCTAGCTAGTTATCTCACCTAGTTTAGTCAGCTGGCTAGCCATCAGGCTAACTATATAGCAGGCAAGTTAATTCTGCTGACTAACAAGTAGGCCAGCTATTTATGTCAGCTAGTAAAGTCAGCTGGCTAGCCAAATAGCTACCTAAGTAGCAAGCTAGTTATTACTGTTGCCTTCCAGCTTGCTAGGTAAATAAGTCAACTAATTAAGTCAGCTGGCTAGCCACCTAGCTAGCTATATAGAGAGCTACTTAAGTCAGTTGGATAGACAGGTGGCTAACTAGTTAAGTCAGCTGGTTAACCAGTTGGCTAGCAGGTTAAGTCAACTAGTTAATTCAGCTGGCTTTCTAGGTGGCTAGCTAGGTAGCAAGCTAGTTAATTCAGCTGGGTAGCCAACTGACTAGAAAGCTAAGTCAGCTAGTTAATTCAACTGGCT
>NW_007022291.1:0-886 GCF_000164805.1 Carlito syrichta
GCATACGCTACAAAGCTTCCCAATAGAGTGTTCCTTTTAAAAGGAAATAATTAGATGAATAAATTAGATTTTAAGCCCTGATCTACCTATATACTCCAAAGACTATGTAATTAGAAATTTAAGCAGTGTGCAAGGTATCATTGTCAATGGAAACATTTCTATTAGAAGCCAGTCCTATTACCAAAATGTTAATTATCTAGGACAACTTTAAAATTCTTAATTATTATGAAGTATACATAAAGTTGAGCAAAACAATTCAGACAAACATATCATAAGTAATGCTGTACTTATAAAAATACATGACATACAGAAGTTAGAAGGTTAACTTGATATTTAAAAGTTATGGCCAAAAGATGGTGGAAATGGTGAGACAAAGAGTCATTTACATTCTGACCTTAACATCTAGGATCTACAAGGAAATCAAACACATCAGAAGGAAAAAAAACCAAACAAACAGCTTCATTAAAAAGTGGGCAAAAGACATGAATAGACACTTCTTAAAAGAAGATATATTGGCAGCCAACAGACAGATGAAAAAGTGATCAACCCCACTAATCACCAGAAAAATGCAAATAAAAACCACTTTGAAATACCACCTAACCCCAGTAAGAATAGCCATCATTAATAAAACAAACAACAACTGATGCTGATGAGGATGCAGAGAAAAAGGAATGCTTATACACTGTTGGTGGGAATGCAGATTAGTGCAACTTCTTTGGAAGACAGTGTGGAAATTTCTAAAAGAACTAGAAATTGACCTTCCATATGACTCAGCAATTGGGAATTTACCCAGAAGACTCAATCATACTACAAAAAAGATACCTGCATACATATGTTTGCTGTGCTCTATTCACAATAGCAAAAACATGGAACCCACCATGTTGCC
>NW_007022292.1:0-831 GCF_000164805.1 Carlito syrichta
TTTCATAATACTACGAAAAAGGGATTGGCGGTAGTGGGAAACTGTCAGGGGAGGGGGGTGGGATTGGCAGTTGAGAGATACTGCTAGGGGAGGGAGGGGCACACCTCATCAACAAGGGAACCTGCATAATCAATGCTGGTATACTTAACCCTGAATTGTACCCCACCTCTTTATAATAATTTTTAAAAAAGAAATATATAAAAAAAAAGATTGCTCTTTAACAGAGTAAAAAAAAAAAAAAAAAAAAGCAGGGTCTCACTCTTTCACCCAGACTGGAGTGCAGTGGTGCAGTCATAGCTCACTGCAGCCTCCAACTCCTGGGCTCGAGTGCGTCTCCTGCCTCAGCCTCCCAAGTAACTAGGACTGTAGATGTGCACCACCACACCTGGGTAATCTAAAAAATGTTTGAGAGACAGGCTATACCTATGTCGCCCCAGCTAGTCTTGAACTCCCGGCCCCCAAAACTCCTGGCCTTAACTGCCAGGAATGGGGGTTGATGCCTGAAATCCCAGCACTTGGGGAGGTAGAGGCACGGTGAGAGGACTGTCTGAGTCCAGCGGTTCGAGAGCAGCCTGGGAACCCTGGGGA
Organism: Carlito syrichta; assembly: GCF_000164805.1. Classification (NCBI taxonomy): domain Eukaryota; kingdom Metazoa; phylum Chordata; class Mammalia; order Primates; family Tarsiidae; genus Carlito; species Carlito syrichta. The sequence continues at coordinate 589 of NW_007022292.1, forward strand.
GACGCGTCTCCACCACAAACTGCAGAAATTAGCTGGGCACGGTGGCGCACGCCTGCAGTTTTAGCTACTCAGAAGTCTGCGCTGGGAGGATCACGGGAGCCCAGGGGGTGGGGGCCGCGGCGGCCAGGAGGGCGCAGCCACCCCCAGTCTGGGTGAAGAGTAGGACTCTGCTCAGACGCGCGCACACACGGACACGCGCTCCGGGCCCCAAGCGGCCCTGCAGTCTCAGCCTCCGCACCCCGG
>NW_007022293.1:0-493 GCF_000164805.1 Carlito syrichta
CAGGAATGTAGAAGATAATATTTATAGGCAGCAATTTAAACAGCTTGGTCTTGGTCATAATCTAATTTCTTTGCCATTAGTTAGTATCAAATATTCAGTCAAACATTAATATATATGGCAGAACTATATTACTTTTTAACCCTTCAAGCAAATAGTTATCAAACTTCTACTATGCTGGGCACTGTGCTAGATACTGGTGGAAAAAAACAAAAACCTTTGTGATATGGGTAAGAAGAACTCTTGGTCACTACACAGGGTGTGAGGCAGTCCAAGAGCTTCACTTCAGGGCATGAGATACTGAGTCCTGGTTGCCCACAGCCCCATACCAGGATTGGAAGCAGAGATAGAGGATTTTCTAGTCATAGAAATAGACCAGATGTAGGTTACATAGAAAGAACCCCAGTCTGAGAATGAAATCTATTCTTCTTCTTCTTTTTTTTTTCGAGTTGGAGTCTCACTCAGTCACTCAGACTGGAGTGCAGTGGCTGCTCCC
>NW_007022294.1:0-499 GCF_000164805.1 Carlito syrichta
AAGCAGGATTTATTGAGAAGACAGAAAAGCTCCCAGAGTGGGAGGGGACCTGAGGGGGTTGTCTGACATTTAGCTGGTCAAAGGAAAAAAATGAAAGAAAATCCATGATTAAGACCAAGCTAATTTCTTTATGTGATGTTACCAATACGGGTAAAATTATTTTGGAACAAAGATTAAGGCCTGACGTTTTTCAAGGAAGCCAGGGGATGTACCAGATATAGGTTGTGGATTGCTTAAGTATGTAGACATGTGGGCCGACATCCTCTTGACTGGGCAGGTTTTTTTGATGTAATCAGTTCAAGTTCTGGATCAAGTTTAATTTCAAAGGACCAACATTTGAGTAGTGGCCCCTGGATTTCAAAACTACTTTGCTGTCTAGTAAATTTACTATCAAGATACTGTTGCAGACAATTTTGCTTCTATTCTTATTTTTTTTTTTTTTCATTTATATATTTATTTAATTATTTATTTTAATTTTTTTTAAAATGTGGGTTACAAT
>NW_007022295.1:0-611 GCF_000164805.1 Carlito syrichta
TGTCACTTAGGCACATATCCCAGAGAAGGGCCAGTTATTGAGTCATCCATCACAAGAGTGGGCTAGTCACTGAGGCGTTCATTCCAGAGTAAGGCCAGGCAATGGGGCACCCATTAGGAGGAGGGCCAGTCACCAGATAACCGATCATAGAAGAGACCCACTCACCAGGCACTGCTGACAGGAGGTCCAGTCACTGAGGCACCCATCACAGAGAAAAGCCTGTCTCTGGTGCACCCAATATGAGGAAGGCAAGTCACTGGCACACCAATCATAGATAAGGGTCATCACTGGGGCACCCATCACAGAGAAAGCCAAGTCACTGGGCAGCCACTACAGAGAAGGACTAGTCACTCGGACACCCATGACAAAAAAAGACCCAATCAATGCTACAACCATTAGAGAGGAGGGTTAGTTACAGAGGCACCCACTATAGAAGATCGCCTGTCACAGGCGTGTCTCTCACACAGAAGGACAAATCACCAGGTCACCCATTATGGAGAAGGCCCAGTCACTGGGGCACACATCACAGAGGAAGGTAGTCACTGAGGCATCCTTTATGGAGGAGGTCTAGTTACTAGAACAACCATCACAAAAAAGAGTTTTCCCTGAGG
>NW_007022296.1:0-615 GCF_000164805.1 Carlito syrichta
CATGAATGTGGCAAATGACACCAGCATAGATTACCTAAATGATGTAGTCTTTCTTGAGACTGTGTCAGTGACTCAGGTGACAGAAGGAAAGGTTTTCTTTTGCTTTCATATATGATCGCTGCAACATATGATCTCTCCTCTGAGAATACTTTGTCACCATCTGCCTGCTCCTTCTTGCTATAGGGGGTTGACATTATTATTATTATTATTTTTATATGAAGAGTTCATATCCCAAATCAGAAAGAAATGTTACCTTCCTGCTGCTAATTAAATGACCAAATATAACTAAAGTTTTTTCATTGAATATGATTTTGTAGAAAAGAAAAAGATAAATGGTACAATTTGAAAGTATGTATGTGGAAGAGTTTTTTTTTTAGATTAAAAAATATAGTTTATTTAAAAGTAAATTAGAGAAAGAGAAGGGAGAGAGAAGATTCAAGGTGAGGGAGGGGGTCCAAAACCAGGTTTGCGGAGAGTAAGTGTCAATATATACTCTAACAAGAAATCTACAAGAAATTTTCTTAAAAATCTCTTTCACTGATGTCAGATGATGGACAGTGAAAGAGATTTTTAAGAAAATTTCTTGTAGATTCCCTGTTAGAGTACATATCGACA
>NW_007022297.1:0-494 GCF_000164805.1 Carlito syrichta
ATGCACTCCAATCTGGGTGACAGAGTGAGACTCCAACTCAAAAAAAAAAAAAGCCTCTGAATTGCATACGATATGTTGTGAGTGAATTGTTTTGTAAAGTATATCTCAAAAAAATTTTAAAAAGTAATTACTGATTTTTCATGGTGATGATACACTACTTTATTTTCTCTTTCTCCACCTCCATTCCTTTCTTACCCTCCCACCACTGGACCCAACCTTCTCTCCTTCAAGCTGTGCCTCAAGGCCACCCAAGGAGTACCTCAGGGCCCTTGGGCTCCAGAGTCCTGTGACTTTGTGGGTGACCCACTGTACACATGCACTCACTTCTCTCATTCTATGGGAATGACTGCTCCAAACCAAGTTTTCTCATGGGATTCAGTTGATGGTAAAAAGGTGTATGCTGGGTTCATGGAGGGGGACATGATGAGATCCCTTCAACTTAATATTTAGGCCTTTCCAGAAGTTTGATCTTGTATACCGGTAACCTCTGGATG
>NW_007022298.1:0-502 GCF_000164805.1 Carlito syrichta
GCAGCTGACTTAACTGGGTGACTTAACTAGCTAGCCAGCTGGCTGGCTCTGTCTTAACAACCTGACTTAGTTAGCAAGCATGCTACCTGGCCAGCTGAATTAACTAGCTGACACAACCAGCTAGCCAACTTGCTAACCAGCTGACTTAATTAGCTGCTTAACTAGCTAGCTACCTAGCTAGCCAGCTGGGTGGGCAGCTGACTTAACTGGGTGACTTAACTAGCTAGCCAGCTGGCTGGCTCTGTCTTAACAACCTGACTTAGTTAGCAAACATGCAACCTGGCCAGCTGAATTAACTAGCTGACACAACCAGCTAGCCAGTTAGCTAGCCAGCTGATTTAAGTAGTTAGCTACCTAGTTACCTAACTGGGAAGTCAGCTGAATTAACTAGCTGACGTAAATAGCTAGCCAGCTTGCTAGCCAGCTGACTTAACTAGCTTCCTCCCTAGCTAGTCAGCTGGGTAGCCAGTTGGCATAAATAGTTGACTTAACCTTCTAGCCA
>NW_007022299.1:0-10896 GCF_000164805.1 Carlito syrichta
ATTCTGTTATCTCAGATATCAGCTCCTTCCTAGTTTCTTCTTGTGTCTCCTCAATTCTTTTTAATCTCTCCATTATTGTTTTGATATCTACATTTGCAGTTTGAGACCCTTCATTCTGGGGGCTTTTCATTGTTTGCATTCCAAAGTCAGATTTCTCAGTGTCTGCTCTCCCAGGCGTCTGGGAGAGACCCATACTCTTCTTTTTGTTTTTCTCCCTCTCCCCCTTTCCCTCCCCCTCTTCAATTCTGTTTTTGAGGTAAGGTGGGGTTGCTTTTATTTCTCTTCTGCAATGACCTGTTCTTCCTTATGAGGGTCTTCTGGCTTTGTTCACTTGTCCCTCTGCTTTACAGTCTGTCTATTCAGCAGTATGCAGTCTTGGTCCATTCAGAGAATCTCACCAGTTCACCTATGCCATCACCATCTTGCCCCATCTCCGTCGCATTATCAGTTTTTAACTGTTTAGGAATACCCAGCTGTGAAAAACAAAAGAATAATTGTTGGACTACTTCTTTATAGGCTTTCCCACTTCTGGGAGAGGCTAAAATTACATGGGAAAATGTATCCACTGTCACATGCAGAAATGACAATTTTCTAAAACTTTGGAAATAAGTAGCATTCATTTGCCACAAGCATTAGGTTTTAATCTGTGGTGATTAACTCCTGAGAGGAGGGGCTTATTAGAAGTAGGACATGATGTACAGTTTTTTATGATTTGTCCAGGAGTTTCTCTTGAAATGTGAAACTGGTACCTTAAAACTGCCACGTTTTGGTGATGAATTTTATGGGTTTGCTGAGCTTGATTGACTCAAGAATCTACAAGGAGAGGGTACATGACTGATTTTGTCAAGGCATCTTCTAATTGATTACATTGCTGTAGAGGTCCAAGGAGTCCCAAATGAAATCTAATATGACCTATGTAAAATGGTTGGTTTCTAACAATTATTAGTTGCTGTAATTGGATAAGTAAATCAAGAATAGTTGTCTTATTTACAGGAATGGTGGCTGTTTCAATATGAGGAAAGAGCCCTTTTATATAACAGGACTAATTATAGAAAGACACTTTTCTCATCTTAAATCAAGATGGTCACAAAACACAATGTCACAAGTCACAATCCCTCCCCCATTGTTGCCACTTGCCAGAGGTCTTTTGGGTCCAAGGGACAAATTTAAATTATCTGGATACTTTTCTTCATGATACCTAGCTGCTGCTTCTTTTAAGTTTTCCATTTCCTCAGGTGGTAGATTATCATCATCAACAGGGCAGTCGTTGACATAGTCTGGGAAAGGAACAGGGGGTTAGTAAGGGAGTTCTTTCCTCCTTGTTCCTCTTTTACCTTTAATGGGGCATTTGATAAACCTTTTTTGTGGATCTAAGACATCTCTAATTATATTCCATAATGCAAAAGAATCTACAGGTACTTGTTCCAGACCATGGAGAGTGTAATACACTTTCAATTTTTCCCCAACCTTTGTCCATGTTTCTAAATTAATGATGACTTCTTCAAGGAACCTGGGACACTATTCTTTCACGAAATGTAGAAAATGAGATAATCGTGTAGAGGAATCTTTAATTCCTCTTTTAGAAAGCACATGTATCAAAATACTGATGAAAAATTTTATTTCTTTAGATTCACTCTGTCCCATGATCATATAACGGCTCAAAAACTGCTTACAATTTCTAGCTCTGCCTGTCTCTACAGAGGGGTCTGCAGCACCCTAGGTAAGGTTCTATCCATTCCGATTAAAGTAAGGCTTACCTTTCAGGTCCCTGTTCAGGTGCCACATGCCCGAGTCCAGCTCCTGCAGGTCAGGATTTCCTGAAGGAGGAACATTATCAGCACAGGTGAAAACTTGTACACTGACTCTATTGTTATGTAATATAGATGCCGATTTATTTTTCTTTTCAAGTTCTTTTTATACTTTTAGTTACATACAGTTTGGCCTTCAAGCCCAGATGTATTTATTTTGTTTTGATCATTGCTCTAACTGTGATGAAATATTGTCTGTCTTCTCTCAAATTTGTTACTATGAATCCACTAATAGAATGTTTAAAGCATGTAATTTTTCACAATGTGTTTTCTGTAATTATTAATCCTTACCATCTAAACTTTTAACAACTTAATGTCTAACTTATTATTTCCTAATATTTTATTTTTTAAAAAATATCATTAGAAACCTTTTCTACTATTTCAACCTGTCTATATTAATCATCTACTGTAAAAAGCAAAAAATTTGTGTATACTGCAAATTATAGGACCATCCATCTCTTTTCCAGCATAAATGGCCACACCTAAAAATAAAACACTCATAATCAACACAAAAACATTTTTCATTATGCAAGAAATACCTATATAACACTTAACAATTAGCAAAATGAAACAACATCCCCAAAGCTCCTAATTAGCAATGAATGTAAAAAACTAAAACTAATGAGCCTATTATGATGCCAAACATGATGTTTATAATTTGTATCTATAGTCCGCTGACAGGGATAATGATGATGCACATTCAACCCAAGGATCCCAGGGTTAGGAGAGTGCGAACTGCAGTTTTTAATCATTGTTACTGGTTCAAGCACCAAAAGGGTGGGGACAGAGAAACTCAACTGAAGGGTCATATCTTGGCAGAAAAATTTCCATTTCACTAATTACTTGTTTCTACTAATAGATTCTTTTAATGGACTATGATTTTTTTGCATCCCCCAACTCTCCGGATACTGAGGGCGAACATAGCAATATGAGTAGAAGAAGCAGGCCCAATAGCTGCCCACAGTTGCCCTACAACCTGAGGTCTTCAGCCTTCCAGACCCTGTCAACATGAAGGTCTCTGAGGCTGGCTTCCAACACCGGGTATCGGAAGGGAACAGGCCTTGCAGTGGTGCCCTGAGAGGGGTTTGGAACCTGGGTGTGAGGTCTCATGCCTGTCATCCTGGTGCTCTGGATGGCTGGGGTGAGAGGATGACCTGAGCCCCCAGGCTCAAGACCAGGGCACCTTGGTAAGACTTTTTCTGTACCCCTGTCATTCTGGCCACTCAGGGGGCTGAGGTGGGAGGATCACGGGAGCCCAGCTGGAGGAGGTCACAGTGACTGAGGGGGGCCCCTGAACTCCGGCCTGGGTGACAAAGTGGTACTCCCACTCATAATAATAATACCAATCTCCAACACCAACACAAACAGGCCAGGCTCAGGGGCTCAGCCTGGCATCCCAGCCCTTCTGAGGCCCAGGTGAATGGATAGCTTGAGTCTTCTGGGTCAACTCCAGCGTGGGACATGAGAGGAGAACTCGGCTATCAAAAATAAATTCAAATATTAGGCAGGCTTGGTGGCTCAGCCATGTGGTTCCAGCCACTTGGGTGGCTGATGTGGGAGGATCACCAGAGCCCATCAGGAGGAGTCCACGGAGGCTGTTAGCAAGCCCTTGCACTCTGGCCTGGGTGTCAGAGTGGGATTCTGACTCCAAATAATAATAATCACCACCACCAGGTCGAAGGCCACCACATCTTGTGTAGCTGGGACCATGGGCGCCACCATGCATGACTCAAGTGTTTGCTTTCTGGGGAGCATTAGATCTTGCTACATGACCCAGGCTGGTCTTGAACTTCTGGGCTCCAGTGGTTCCCCGCCTCTGACAGCCTGATTATCTGCTGATATACCATCTTTTGGGAACTCTAGGCCGAAGGCTGAGGCCTCCTTCCATAATGAGCTCTCTGTTCATGATGACCCCAACTCCCTACACAAATGGATGCTCTTCGTTTCTTTCATTTTATTTTATTTTTTGAGTCTGAGGGTCACTCCTTCACCCAGGCTGGAGGGTGGTGGCTTCCTCTGGCCAGCACAACATCAGCCCACCAGACTCTGGTGAGCCGTACCCCACAGGCCTTCCAAGAAGCCGAAATGACAGGCATGCACCAACACGCCCAGCTCATTTGTAATGGAGGGTAGAGAAGAATTCTCACCTAGTTATGCGGGTGCATCTTGGACACTCGGGCTCTTGTTGGTGACTGGCCTTGGTCTTCCAAAGCACTGGGATGATGAGGTTGAGTCCCTGAGCCTGGCCTCGATCCTTCATTGAAAATGAACCAGAAGACCAGGCATGGCAGCCCATGCCTGGAATCCCAGTGCTCTGGGAGGCTGAATCAGGGGGATGGCTGTAGCCCAGGAGCTCAAGGCCAGGCTGGGCCATGAAGGGATAACCCATTTCCACACCCATCCAAACAGGATGTGTGGGGTCATGGTGCCCATCGTCCTGTACACTCCAGAGGCTGAGGTGGGAGGATTGCCAGAGCGTGTGATTTTGAGGCTGGTGATGAATGATGGTTGAGTCCCCAGGCCCCTGCCTGGGCCACAGAACCAGACCCTGTCTCCAAAATCATCAGAATCATACACAGATTCTCAACTGCCCATGGTGTGTTCAAAGGGTGACTGACTTTAGACATAGAAATAGTGGGACTTGGGGGGAAGAAATATCACTGGGTGAGGGATGTGTCCCTGTCCTTTCTTGGCAGAAGTTCGTCATTGCTGAGTTAGAGGGCTGACTTACCTGGGGCACATTTCTCACCTCAGAGAGGAGAGCTTTCAGGAACTCGGCCAGGGAGCCTCTGGAACTCTTGCACCAAAGCGGGGTCACCATTGGTCTGGGTTGGGCTGGAAGGTGCTGAGCTTGTGGGACCATCATATATGGGGGAGACGGTGGGGGAAAGGACTGAGGGCAGAAGGTTTGAAGGTGAATGGATTTCTTTGTTGACTCAGAATTTCTTTCTTTCTTTCTCTTCCTCTCTCTCTGTTTCCTCACTATGTAGCCCTGGCTACTCTCAAATAACCCAACTCATCTCTTCCTCTCGGCCTCAACCTCCCAAACTGCTGCAATCACAGGCTTTCCATTTGGTTGACATCCTGGTCCTCCTGCCTGGTCTTGAACTCTGGCCTAAGGCGATCCTCCTGCTGAGGCCTGCCCTCATGCAAGGTATTCTGGGTTTTGCTTGGGGTTGAGGTGGAGGCTTGCTGTGGTGTAGAGCCTGGTCTCAGCTACTGGTCCCTAGTCATTGTCCCATCTCGGCCTCCCTGAGTGCTGAGGAGACCTCTGGTTGGTCCCGTCACACCTGACGGTTTGAGAATCACACCCTCCCTTTCCTCAAGGCAGCACCTGGGAGGAGACGGTGAGTCCACTCTGGGGAATGAGGTGGCAGAGGAGTAGTAGCCCCAGCAGAGACATGCTCCTGTGCCAGGTGCTCACTCAGGCGGGCTCAGTGGGCAACTAAGACTGCCCTCTCCAGGTCCCTTGTCGTCTGAAGGGAGTGGGTCTTGTGGTGGGGCTCAGAGCGGGATGTGAATGTGGGGTGCAGGTAATCAGGCCTGTCACGCTGGCCCTTTTGAAGGCTCAGGTGAGAGGACGGCCTGAGTCCCTGGGTTCGAGACCAGCCCCAGCACCTTGGCAAGACCTCAACTCTATAAGAAACCAACAAAATGAGCCAAGCATGGTGGTGCATGACTATCGTTATGGCCACTCAGATTGCCACAGTGGGAGGATGGCCAGAGCCCCATCAGTGGAGTCCATGGTGGCTGAGAGCAGGCATCTGCTCTCCAGCCTGGGAGACAGAGCAGGACTCTGAATCAGAATAATAATACAAACCACCATCACCTCAACCACAGCCCAGGCTCCAGGGCTCAGCCTGGCATCCTGGCCCTTCTGAGGCTGAGGAAAGTGAATGGTCTGAGGCTGCTGTTTCGAGACCAGGCCAGGATACTGGGTGAGACTTTGTCTCAGCCATCAAAACTAAATCCAAATATTAGCCAGGTGTGGTGGTGAAAGCCTGTGGATCCAGACACTCTGGGGGCTGAGTTGGGAGGATCACCTGAGTGCAGCAGGTGGAGTTTGCAGTGGCCGTTATCATGCCCCTGTACTCTGGCCTGGTTGACAGAGTGGGATTCCAACTCCAAAGAATAATAATCAACACCACCAATACCACCACCACCCCTGCCACACAACACGAGGAGTCACCCTCAGGGATGGGATAGGAAAAGGTACTTAACCACCTATCGTTTGTGGGAGGTTTCAAAGGTGGCCACAGGGCACGTCTGTCCAGTGCCTTCGGGCATGCATTGCAGAAGGCCTGCCTACACCCTCCACACTCGGGCCCCATGGCAAAGTCACGTGTGAGCTTACAAAAGAGATGTCCCCAGGTAGCTAACTATTAAAGCCAGCTGGCTAGCCATCTAGCCAGCCAGGTAGCTAGCTAGTTAAGTCAACTGTCTAGCAATCTGGACAGCCAAATAGCTAGTCAGCTAGTTAATTCAGCTAGCTAGCCAGCTAGCTAGTTAAGTCAGCTATCAAGTAAGCTAACTATTTGGCTAGCTAGTTAGGTAAACTAGCTAGTCAGCTTGCTAGTCAGCTAGCTAGCTAAGTAAGCTAGCTAGTAAACTAGCTAGTCAACAAGATAGTTAAGTCAGCTATCCAGCTAACTAGAAAGTTTGCTAGCTAGTTATGTCAGCTAGCTAGCCAGCTAGCTACTCAGCTAGCTGGTTAAGTCAGCTAGCTACTCAGCTAGCTGGTTAAGTCAGCTAGCACATAAACTAGTTACTAAGCTAACTAGTTGGCTAGGAACTCAGCTAAGTGGTCAGCTAACTAGTGGGCTCACTTGCTTTCCATCAAGTCAGCTAACTAGTCGGCTCACTCAATGGTGGACAAGTTAAATCAGCTCACCTGTTGGTTCACTAGCCAGCCGACAAGTTAAGTCAGCTAGCCAGTCTGCCGACTAGCTGGCCAACTAGTTAAGTAAGCTAACCCATTGGCCGACTAGTCGGCCAAACAATCGGCTGACATGTTAGGTCAGTTAACTAGTTGGCAGACTGATTAGGTCAGAAAACTAGTCAACCAACTTGTCGGCAGACTAGTTAGGTCAGCAAACTAGCCCGCCAATTAGTTAACTGAGCTAACTAGAAGGCCAACTCTTCAGCCAATCTGTTAACCCAGCTAACTAGTCGGCCGACTAGTCGGCCAACTTGTTAACCAGCTAAAAAGTCATCTGAGTATTCAGCCAATGTGTTAAATCAGGTAACTAGTCAGCCGACTCATCAGCCAACAAGTTAAGTCACTTAGCTAACTCGTTAACCAACTAGTTAAGTCAGCTAGTTAACTCATTACCCAACGAGCTAGCAAGCTGACTCAACCAGCTGACTTAAATCATTACCCAGTGATCTAGAGAGCTGACTTAACCAGCTAGCTTAACTTGTTACCCAACGAGCTAGTGAGATGACTTAACCAGCTGGCTTAACTTGTTAGCCAACGAGCTAGTGAGCTGACTTAACCAGCTGGCTTAACTCTTTATCCAACAAGCTAGCGAACTGACTTAACCCAATGGTTTACCTCATTAGCCAACAAGCTAGCGAGCTGTCTTAAACAGCTGGCTTAACTCGTTAGCCACGAGCTAGTAAACTGACTTAATTAACTGGCTTGTCTCATTAGCCATCGAGCTAGTGAGCTTACTTAACCAGCTGGCATAACTCGTTTGCTACCTGATATAACTAGCTGACTTAACTAGTTAGCTAACTAGTTAGCTAGCTGACTTACCTAACTGACTTAACTTATTAGCTAGCAGTCTTAACTAGTTAGGTAGCTGACTTAAGTAGCTGACTTAACTAGTTAAATAACTAGTTATCTAGCTGACTTCATCAGCTGTGTTAACTAGTTTGCTAACTAGTTATCTAACTGACTTCAGTAACTGACATATCTAGTTAGCTAGTTAGTTAGCTATCTGACATAGTTAGCTGATTTAAATAGGAAGCTAATGAGTTAGCTAGCTGACTTAACTAGCTCCCTAAGGAGTTAGCCAGATTACTTAATTAGTTGGCTAACGAGGTTGGTAGCAGACTTAACTAGTTGGCTAATGAGTTAACCAGCAGACCGAACTAGTTGGTTAAGGAGCTACCCAGCTGACTCAACTAGTTGGCAAACGAGTCAGCCAGCAGACCTAACTAGTTGGCTAAGGAGCCAGTCAGTTGACTCAACTAGTTGGCTAATGGGCTAGCCAGCTGACCCAAATAGCTGGCTAACGATCTAGCCAGCTGACTCAACTAGGTGGCTAATGAGGTAGGCAGCTGTCTCAACTAGCTGGCTAATGAGCTAGCCAGCTGACTCAACTAGCTGGCTAACGAGTTAGCCAGCTGAATAAACTAGCTGGCTAATGAGCTAGAATGCGGACACAACTAGTTGGCTAACTAGCTAGCAAGCTGACTCAACTAGCTGGCCAAAAAGCTAGCCAGCTGACAACTAGTAGACTTAACTAGTTAGCCAGCTGGCTAGACAGCTGACTTAACTACCTAGCTACCTACCTAGCCATCTGGGTAGCCAGCTGAATTAACTAGCTGACAACCAGATAGCCAGCTGGCTAGCCAGATGACTTATCTAGCTAGCTACCTACATAGCCAGGAGACTAGCCAGCTGACCTACTAGCTGACTGAACCAGCTGGCCAGCGGGCTAGCCAGCTGACTTAACTAGCTGACTTAAATAGCCAGCCAGCTGTATAGCCAGCAGACTTAACTACCTAACTTAACTAGATAGCTACCTAGCAAGCCAGCTGACTTAAATAGTTAGCTAGCTAGCCACCTACCTAGCTAGCCAGCTGACTTAAAACATTAGGTAACTAGCTAGCTACCTAGCTAACAAGCTGACTTAAATAGTAAGCTACCTAGCTAGCTAGCTAACTTAACCAGCTAGCTAACTTGTTAGCTTACTAGTTATCTAACGTGCTATCTATCTGACTTAATTATCTGACTTAACTTGTTAGCTAACGAGCTAGCTAGCCGACTCAACTAGCTGATTAACTAATTAGCTTAGTAGCTAACTAGCACACTCATCCAGCTGACTTAACTCATTAGTTAACTAGCTATTTAGCCTAGTTAACCAGCTGACTCACCCATTGGCTAACTAGCTAGCTAGCTGACTCAACCAGCTGACTTAACCTGTTAGTTAACTAGATAACTAGCTGACTCAACCCACTGACTTAACCCGTTAGCTAACTAGCTAGCTAGCTGTCTTCACCAGCTGACTTAGTTAGAAAGCTGACTTAACTAGCTGACTTAGATGGCTGACTTAACTAGTGAGCCAGCTGACTTAGCTGGCTGACTTAACTAGTTACCTAGCCATCTTAACTACCTGAATTAAATAGCTAGCTAACTAGTTACCCAGCTGAATAAGTAACTGACTTAACTAATTGGATAACTAGTTAGGTAGCAGACTTAAGTAGCTGACTTAAATAGTTAGCTAACTATTGAGCTAGCTGACTTAGCTAGCTAACTTAACTAGCTAGCTAGTTAGCTAGCTGACTTAGTTAACTGACTTAACTAGTTGGCTAAGGACAGAGCTAGCTGACTTAACTAGTTGGTTAATGAGTTAGCTAACTGTTTTAACTAGCTTGTTAACGAGTTAATTAGCTGAATTAACTAGTTGGCTAACGAGTTAGCTAGGTGATTTAATTGTTGGCTGATGAGTAGGCTGACTAGTTAGCTAATTTAACACATTGCCTGACTACTTGGCCAACTTGCTAGCTGTCTTAAGAAGTTGGTTGACTAGTCGGCAGACTAGTTAGCTGTGTTAACCAGTTGACTGACGATTTGGCCCACTAGATATCTCAGTTAACTAGTTGGCTGGCTACCGACTAGTAAGCTATGTAACTACCTGATTTGCTAGCTGACAACCTGCAAGGGGAGTAGCTAGGTGGCTAGCTAGCTGACATAACTAGCTAGAAAACTAGCTATCTAGCTGTCTAGCTAGCTGACTTAACTAGCAAGTTAACTAGTTAGATAGCTAGCTAACTGACTTAATTATCCAGCTAAAAAGCTGGCTGAATACTTAGCTGATTTAACTAGCTGGCTGACTAGCAAGTTGACTAGCTGGCTGACTTAACTAGCTAGCTGAATAGTTAGTTGACTTAACTAGCTAGCTGGCTAGCTAGCTGACTTAACTAGCTGACTAGATAATTGGCTGGCTAGCTGACTAGACAGCTGACTTAACTAGCTAGCTACCTGGCTGGCTAGACGTCTAGCCAGCTGGCTTAACCAGCTAGCTACCTGGCTGGCTAGCCAGCTAGGCAGCTGGCTAGCTTGCTAGCGGGCTGGCCAGTTAACTTGCCAGCCAGATTAAATAGCCAGCTGGATGACTGGCCAGTAGGATTGCTAGCCAGCTTAACAAGCCAGGCACTCTGCTGGTCAACCAGCTATCCAACTGGCTTAACCTGCTGGCCACCTACCTGACCAGCTTGCTAAGCAGCCGGCTTAACTTGACAGCCACCTAGGTAGCCAGCTGAATAACCAGCTGACTTAACTAGCTGACTTAACGACATAGCCAGCCTACTAGCCAACTGGCTTAACTAGCAAGCCACATAGCTAGCCAGACGGCTAGCCAGCTCACTAAACTCACTGACTTAACTAGCTAGTCAGTCGGCTAGTCTGCTGTCTTAACTAGCTAGGTACCTACCTAGCCATGTAGCTAGCCAGCTGCCTTAACTAGCTGACTTTCACAGCTAGCCAACTAGCTAGCCAGCTGACTTGACTAGCTAGTTACCTAGGTAACAGGCTGGGTGCCAGGTGACTTGAATAGCTGACTTAACCAGCTAGTCAGCTGGTTAGCCAGCTGACTTAACTAGCTAGCTACCTAGCTAGCCAGTTGGCTCGCCACTTGAATGAACTAGCTCACTTAACCAGGTAGCCAGCTGGCTAGACAGTTGAGGCAACTAGCTGACTTAACTAGTTAACCAGCTGACTAACCAGCTGACTTAACGAGCTGACATCACTAGATAACCAGGGGGCTAGCCAGCTGACATAATTAGCCAGGTACCTACACATCCTGCTGGCTTTCCAGCTGACTTAACTACCTAGCTACCTACCTAACCAGCTGCCTAG
>NW_007022300.1:0-9087 GCF_000164805.1 Carlito syrichta
GTGGGGTAGTGGACAGCCAGACAACTCACAGCTGTGTCCTTGGAAATTGAAGAGGCTAAGACAGGAAGATGGCTGGAGCCCAGGATATAGAGACCAGTCTGGACACCATAGCAAGCCCCCGCCTGGACCACAAGCAAAACCCAGAAAACCTTGGGTGAGGGCAGGTCTTGGCAGGCAGATCGCCAACATCCAATAGTTCAAGACCAGGCAGGAAGACTAGGATGTTGACCAAATGGAAAGCCTACAATTGCCACAGTTTGGGAGGACCAGGAGGTGGGGATGGCTTGAGTTGGGTGGTTGGAGATCAGCCTGGGCAACCTGTGAGAAAAGAAAAGAAAGAAAGAAAGAAAGAAAGAAAGAAAGAAAGAAAGAAAGAAAGAAAGAAAGAAAGAAAGAAAGAAAGAAAGAAAGAAAAAGAAAGAAATTCATTCTCCTGCAAACCTTCTGCCCTCAGTTCTTCCCCCCCACCCTCCTCACATAGGAGGGTCCCCCAAGCTTGACACCTTCCAGGCCCAAATCCCCCCCAGTTCCTGTCCTTGCATTGGTGTGGGAATTTCCTAGGCTCCCTGGCTGGGTTCATGCTGGCTCTCCTCTCCAAGGTCAGAAATGTGCCCCTGGCAGTCTGAATCTCTGACTTGGCAATGAGGACCTTCTGCCAAAAAAGCCCAGGGACACTTCCATCACCCCGTGGATATTTATTCCCCCAATCCGATTTCTTCCTGGCTCTAAAGCCAGTTGCTCTGTGAAAAAAACATGCACAGTTCAGAATCTGTATGATTCTAATGTTTTTGGAGACAGGGTATGGCTCTGTGGCCCAGGCTGGTGCCCAGGGAAACGACTGTCATTCACCACCAGCCTCGAAACTGTGGGCTCCATCAATCCTGCTGCCTCAGGCTCCAGAGTGGCTGAGACGATGTGCACTTTGACACCAGATCCCTGTTTGGATGGCTGCAGAGACGGGGTCTCCCTGTGTGGCCCGGGCTGGCCATAGGCTCCTGGGCTCCAGCCATCCTTGTGCTTCAGGCTCCCAGAGAATTGGGATTCCACCCATGGGCTTGCCATGCCAGGCAAGCTGGTTAGTGTTGGACAAAGGATTGAGGCCGGGCTCGGGGGCTCAGTTTCGTCATCCCATCACTTTGGGAGGCCAAGACCAGCAGCTGACACCGGCCCACTGGCTGAGACCTGCCCCCGCAACTCAGCGAGATCTCATTTATACATTCCCCCAAATGATCCAGACATGGTGTTGCACCCTTGTCATTCCAGCTCCTTGAAAGGTCATGGAAAGGCTCACTGGAGTCTGGCAGGCCGCAGCTGCCATTACCAAGAGAGAGACACTGCTCTCCAGCCTGGCTGAAGGAGTGAGACTCTGACTCTATGAATAAAAGGAAAAAAGCATAAAAAAGAAGAGCATCCATTTGTATATGGATTTAGGATCATTGTGAACAGACAGAGAACATTTGGGAAGAAGGCCCCAGATTGGGACTAGAGTTCCTGAAAGGTGGTGGATCAGCAGACAATCAAGCTGTGGCTTATGGAGGCCGAGGTGGGGGACCATGGGGAATTGGGGTTTCATGACCAGCCTTCTTGACATAGCGAGACCTTGTTGCTAACTGGAATGCAAACAGTGTAGTCACGCATGGTGGTCCCCATGATCCTGGCTACATGGAATGCAGTGGGCTCAGTCCCAGGGCATTCCTTTGTGTCACCCCTGCTGACAGTAGGTGCAAGAACAGGACAGGCACTGCTGCTCACGGCTGTCATCCCCATACCCTGGAAGGTCGAGGTGGGAGTCTGCCTGAGCCCAGTGTTCGGAGATGAGCCTAGGCGAAGTGACAAGACCTTGTCTCAGCGAGAGGTTCCCAAATTCGAAACTGGTATGGTGGTCCCCGGAGTCCCAGTTGCTTATGGGATGAGGTGTGAGGACAGACTAAACACCACAAGTCGAGGCCCCTGGAGACATGATCTTGCAGCTGTGGTCCAGACTGGCTGACCGAGTCTACGGCAACAAAGAAGATGCCTCCCACGTGCATCACGATGGGGTCCACGTCTCCCCAAGGAAAGGTTCGCGTGGGTGGGGATGATGGGGAGATCAGGAGAGGAAAGAGTCCTCCCCCCACCTGAAGGTGGTAGACAAGGCGACTGCAACCTGGGCTGGCCATGGTGTTTCAGGTCTGCCTTAAATTCTCTTTGTTTGATGGCTGCTCTCGCTTGGGTCTGTCTCTTCTGTGAGCATACACACATATTTGCCATGGAACATGATTGTGGACGGTGGAGTCAGTCCTTCTGGGATGCAAGGTCAAAGGCATTGGATGGACATGACCAGTAACCACCTTTGAAACCACCCACAAGCGACAGGCTGGAAATACCTTTTCCTTTCCCATCCCTGTGGGTGTATTCTCGCACTGGATAGCAGGGGTGGTGGTGGATGTGGTTGGTGATTATTATTACTTGGAGTAGGAATCCCACTCTGTTGCTCAGGTGGGAGTGTAGGGGCATGCTCACTGTTTCCGTGGACTTTACCTGCTGGAATCAGGTGACCCTCTCTCCTCGGACCCCAGTTGACTGAAACCACAGTCTTGCACCACCATGCCTGGCTAAACTTGGATTTATTTTTGATGGTAGAGATGAGGTCTTGTCCTGTTTTTTGGGCTACAGTTGAACCCACAGCCTCAGGTTGTCCAATCACCTGGTCATCCGAAAGGCTGGGATCCCAGGCTGTGCCCCTGAGCCCAGCCTGTGCTTGTTGTGGTGATGGTGCTTGTTATTATTATTCTGAGTCAGAGTCCCACTCTGTCACCCAGGCCGGAGCGCAGAGGCCTGTTATTGACAACCTCGATCTCCACTGCTTGGACTTCAGCCATCCTTCCACCATGGCCTTATGAGTTTACAGAACGAGAGGCATGCACCACCACACTCAGTGCATTTTTTGACTTCTTGTAGAGACGAGGTCTCACCATGGTGCCCGTGCTGGACTTGAACCCAGGGACTCAGGACATCCTCTCACCTCAGCCTCCCAGAGTGCCTGGATGAAAGGGGTGAGCCCCCACAACTGGAATCCACAACCCTCTCAGGGTCCAAATGCGAGGTCAGCTCCCTTCTGGTGGCCCAGGACTCTGAAGACGGCATGTGGAGTCAATCTCTGAACCCTCCCGAGGGAGTGCCTGGCACAGGGGCATGTCTCTGTGGGGACACCCACACCACCATCCGCCTGTTCCCCAGGGTAGACTTGCTAGCTCCTCCTAGGGGGCACCTTGGGGAAAGGGAGGGCATGACTCTCAAACCTTTGGGGGTTCATGGACGGTCGGGCTACTCACGGCTGTCTCCTCAGCACTTGAGGAGGCTAAGATGGGAAGATGACCGGAGCCCAGGATCTCAAGATCAGTTTGGACACCATAGCAAGCCCCCACCTGGACCGCAAGCAAAACCCAGAAAACATTGGGTGTGGGCAGGCATCAGCAGGCAGATCGCCTTCAGTCCATAGTTTAAGACCAGGAAGGAAGACCAGGATGTCGACCAAATACAAAGCCTGTAATCGTAGCAATTTGAGAGAACCAGGCTGAGAGGATGACCCGCATTGGATGGTTTGAGAGCAGCCTGGGCAACCTAGTAAGGAAAGAAAGAAAGAAAGAAAGAAAGAAAGAAAGAAAGAAAGAAAGAAGGAAGGAAAGAAGGAAGGAAGGAAGGAAGGAAGGAAGGAAGGAAGGAAGGAAGGAAGGAAGGAAAGAAAAAAGAAAGAAAGAAGAAAGAAAGAAAGAAAAAAGAAAGAAGAAAGAAAGAAAAATAAATTCATTCTCCTGCAAACCTTCTGCCTTCATTTCTTCCCCCCCACCCCCCTCACACGGGAGAGTCCACCAAGCTTGGCACCTCCCAACCCCAAATCTCCCCCAGTTCCTGCCATCCGCATAGGTGTGAGAATTTCCTAGGCTCCCTGGCTGGGTTCATGCCGGCTCTCCTCTCTGAGGTCAGAAATGACCCCCTGGCAGTCCGACCCTCCAACTCGGCACTGAGGACATTCAGCCAAAAAAGTCCAGGGACACACCCATCACCTGTGGACATTTTTTCCCCCCAATCCGATTTTTTCCTCGCTCTAAAGCCAGTCGCCATGTAAAAAAACACTCGCAGTTGAGAATCTGTACAATTCTGATATTTTTGGAGACAGGATACGGCTCTGTGGCCCAGACTGGTACCCAGGGACACGACTGTCATTCACTGCCAGCCTCAAAATTGCGGGCTCCATCAATTCTGCCGCCTCAAGCTCCAGAGTGGCTGAGATGATGGGCACCTTGACACTAGACCCCCTGTTTGGATAGCTCCAGAGATGGGGGTCTCCCTATGTGACCCGGACTGGCCTTGGGTTCCTTGGCTCCAGCCATCCTCCTGCCTTGGGTTCCCAGAGAATTGTGATTCCACACATGGGCAGCTGTGCCAGGCATGCTGGTTTGTTTTGGATGAAGGATTGAGGCTGCGCTTGGGGGCTCTGCTTCATCCTCCCAGCACTTTGGAAGCCCAGACCAGTGACCAACCTGAACCCACTGGTCAAGACCTACACCCGCAACTCAGCAAGAACTTGTTTATATACTCCATTCCAAATGATCTGGGCATGGTGTTGTGCGCCTGTCATTCTGGCTCCTCGAAAGGCCATGGAAAGGATCGCTGGAGCCCAGAAGTCCACAGCAGTGGTGACTGGGAGTGAACCACTCCAGTATGGCTGATGGAGTGAGACTTCAATTCAATGAAAGAAAAGGAAAAAGGATAAAAAAGAAGAGCATCCACTTGTGTGTGTAGTTGGGATCATCGTGAATAGATAGAGAAACATTTGGGAAGCAGGCCCCAGATTGGGACTAGAGTTCCTGAAAGATGGTGGATTGGCAGACAATTGTGCTGTGGCTTATGGAGGCTAAGGTGGGAGACCACTGGAGATTGGGGTTTCGAGATCAGTCTTGGCAACATAGCCAGACCTCATTGCTCACTGGAATCCAAAGAGGAGTAGCACATGGTGGCACCCACGGTCCCAGCTACATGGAATGCAGTGGCCTTGGTCCTGGGGCATTTCTTTGCATCGCCTCCACCGTCAGGATGTGCAAGTCCAGGCCAGGCACTGTTGCCCATGGCCATCAGCCCCACGCTCTGGGAGGTCAGGAGTCTGCCTGAGTCCAGGGTTTGAAGATGAGCCCAGGCTAAGTGACCAGACCTTGTCTCAGTGAGAGGTCCCCAAAATCGAGTCTGGTGTGGTTGTCACCGGAGTCCTGGCTGCCCAGGAGCCGAGGGGGAGAAATGCCTTAGCCCACAGGTCAAGACCCTGGGATTCATGATAGTGTCACTGTGTCCCAGATCATCTGATGGAGACTCCAGCAACAAAACAGATGCCTCCCACGTGTGTCACAACTTGAGTTCACAGCTCTGCAGGAAATGTCCGCGTGGTCTGCGGACAATGTGGAAATCAGGAGAGGAAGGGGCCCTCTCCCTGCCTGAAGTTGGCGACAGAGCAACAGGAACCAGGGCTGGCTGTGGAATTGTCGGACTGCCTTGAATGATGTTTGCCCGATGGCGGCCCTCGCTCAGGGCCATCTGTTCCGTGAGCTTACATGCATGTTTGCCATGGAACACAAGTGTGGACGGTAGAGGTAGGGCTTTTGGGGTGCATGGCAAAAGGCGTGGGATGGACCTGCCTGGTGGACACCTTTGAAACCTCCTGTGAATGACAGGTTAGATAGTTCCTTTTCCTCTCCCTTCCTTCAGGGTGTCTCTTCATGCTGGGTGGCAGGGATGGTGGTGGTGGTGCTGGTGGTGCTGGTGGTGATTATTATTTGAAGTCAGAATCCCACTCTGTCACCCAGGTCAGAGCGCAGGGGCATGCTCACTGCCTCTTGCTATTCCACCTGCTGGGCTCAGGTGATCCTCCCACATCAGACACCAAGTAGCTGGAACCACAGGCCTGTGCCACCAAGCTCTGCTAATATTTGGATTTATTTTTGATAGTAATGTTGAGGTTTTGCCCCATGTCTCCAGCTGCTGTTGATCTCACAGCTTCAGGCCGTCAACTTGCCTGGGCATCTGAAAAGCCGGGATGACAGGCTGAGCACCTGAGCCCTGCCTGTGGTTGTGGTAGTGGTGGTGGTTGATATTTTTATTCTGAGTCAGAGTCCCACTCTGTTGCCAAGACCGGAATTAAGTGGTCCACTCTCAGCCTCTGCAGCCTCCACTGGCTAGGCTCTGGTGATCCTCCCACTGCACCCTCCCAAGTGGCAGGAATGAAGGCACACACCACCATGCTCAGCTAATATTTTGGCTTCTTGTAGAGATAAGGTCTCACATTGGTGCCTGGGCTGGTCTCGAACAGGGGGCTCATGCCATCCTCTCACCTCAGCTTCCCAGATTGCTGGGATGACAGGTGTGAGCCCCCACACCTGGCCTTCAAACTGCCCTCAGGGCCCCACCGTGAGGTTCGCTCCCTTCCAATGACCTGGTGTCAGGAGCCAACCTTAGAGGCCTTCAGGTTGACAGGATCCAGAAGGTCAAAAACCCCAGGTTTCCGGGCAACTCTGGGCAGCTATTTGCTCTGCTTCTACTACTCATCTTGCTATGTTCACCCTCAGAACCCGGGGAGTTGGGAGATGAAAAAATATAGTCCCTTAAAAGAATCTATGAGTAGAAACAAGCAATGAGTGAAATGGAAATTTTTCTGCTGCGATAAGACCCTCCATTTGAGTTTCTCTGTCCCCGCCCTTTTAGTGTTTGAAAACACCACAATGACTAAAAACTGCGGGTGACACTCTCCACCCCTGGGAGCCTTGGGTTGAAAGTGCATCAGTGCTCTCTTTATCCCTATCAGAGGACTATAGACACAATTATAAACATCATGTTTGGCATCATAATAGGCTTATTAGTTTTAGTTTTTTAAGTTGGATGCTAAATAGAGTACTTTGGGGATGTTTTCAATTTGTGAATTATAAAGTGTTATATAACTTTTTTAGCATAATGAAAAAGTTTGTTGTGATGATTATGAGTGTTTTAATTTTAGGTGTGGCCATTTATGCAAGAAAACAGATGCATGCCCCTATAATTTGCAGTATACACAAACATTTTGCATTTTAGTGTAGATGATTAATATGGAAAGGTTGAAATAATAGAATAGGGTTTGAAATTGTGTTTAGAAAAATAAAATGTTAGGAAAATAATAAGTTAGCCATTAAGTTGTTAAAAGTTTAGATGGTTAGAGTGAATAGTTACAGAAAACACGTTGTGAAAAATTTCATGCTTTAAAGACTCTATTAGTGAATATATGTCACAAATTGAGGGAAGACAGTATTTCAGCACCATTAGAACAATGATCAAAACAAAATAAATACATCTGGGTTTGAAGGCCAAACTGTATGTAACTTACAGTATAAAAAGAAATTGAAAAGAAAAATAAACGGGCAAATGTCCTACATAGGATCAGAGTCAGTGTTGAAGTTTTCTCCTACACCAACACCGTTCCTCCTTCAGGAAACCCTGACCTGCTGGAGCAGGAATCTGGCAAGTGGTGCCCAAACACGGACCTGAAAATTAAGCCTTACTTTAATCTGAACAGATAAAAATTTGCCTAGGGTGCTGCAGACCCCTTGGTAGAGCAAAGCTAGGAAGGGTAAGTAGTTTTAACTTCGTGATATAAACATGGGTCAGAGTGAATTTTAAGAAAAAAACTGTTCATAAGTATTTTGATGCATATGCTTTCTAAAAGAGGAATTAACGTTTCCTCTACATGATTATCTCGTTTTCTCCATTTCGTGCAAGAACAGTGCCCCTGGTTCCCTAAAGAAGGCATCATTAGTTTAGAAACATAGACAAAGTTTGGGGAAAATTTAAAGTTTATTACACTCTCCACAGTCTGGAACGAGTGCCTGTAGACACTTCTGCATTATGGAAAATAATTAGAGATGTCTTAGATCCACAACCAGAGATTGATAAAATGACCATCAGAGTAAAAGTGGAATGAGGTGAAATAACTCCCTTACTAATCCCTGTTCCTTCCCAGGCAATTATAGCCACTGCCCCTGTTGATGATTATCCTCTACCCCTGAGGATAAGGAAAGCATAAAAGAAGCAGTAGTTAGGTATCATGAAGCAAAATATCCAGATAGTTTAAATTTGCTCCTTGGTACCAAAAGACCTCTGGCAAGTGGCGCCAGTGGGGGAGTGATTGTAATTTCTGACCATCTTGATTGAAGAGAAGAAAATTGTCTTTCCATACTGATTCCTGTTATATAAAAGGGTTGTTTTCTCATATTAAAAGAAGCCACCATTGCTGTTATTAAGGCAACTATTCTTGATTTTCTTATCCAATTACAGCAACTAATAATTGTTAGAAACCAACCACTTTTCATAGGTCATATTAGATTTCATTCAGGACTCCCTGAACCTCTACATCAAGGCCATCAATTAGCAGATCCCTTGACATAATCGGTCATGTGCCCTCTCCTTGTAGGTTCTTTAGTCAATCAAGCTCAGCAATCTCATAAAATTCATCACCAAAATGCTGAGGCTTTAAGGCACCAGTTTCACATTCCAAGAGAAATGGCTGGCAAATCATAAAAATTCGTACTGCGTGTTCTATTTCTAATAACCCCCTACCCTCAGGAGTTAATCCCCACAGATAAAACCCTAATGTTTTGTGGCAAATGTATGTTACTCATTTCCAACGTTTTGGAAAATTGTCATGTCTACATTTGACGGTGGATACATTTTCCCATGTAATTTTAGCATCACCCAGAACTGGGAAAGCCCATAAAGATGTAGTCCAACATTTAGTCCCTTGTTTTTTACAGCTGTGTATTCCTAAGCAATTAAAAGCTGATAATGCTCCTGCTTATACCTCAAAAGCATTTCAGTCATTTTGTACCTGGTTTGGCATCTCTCATTCTACAGTAATTCCGTATAATCCTCAAGATCAAGCTACGGTCGAGAGAGTACATCAAATGTTAAACAATCAAATAAGTAAATTGCAAGAAGGGAAATTCAAATATAGTTATCCCCATTATATCGTAAATCATGCTATATTTGTAATTAATCATCACAATTAGGACTCTCAAGCACATTCAGTGATGA
>NW_007022301.1:0-683 GCF_000164805.1 Carlito syrichta
CTAGCCAGCTGACTTAATTAGCAAGCTACGTACATAGCCAGGTGGCTAGCTCAGCTGACTTAACTAGCTAACTTAACAAGCTAGCCAGCTAACTAGCTAGCTAACTTAACTAGCGAGATACCTAGTGAGCCACTTGACTTTCCACTTGAATTAACTAGCTGAATTTCCCATATAGCCAGCTGGCTAGCCAGCTGATGCAATTGTCTGACATAACTAGTCAACCAGCTGACTAGCCAGCTGACTTAACTAGCTGACATCTCCAGCTAGCCAAGTGGCTAGCTAGTTGACTTAACTAGCTAGCTACTGACATATATCACTGGCTTGCCTTCTGAATTAACTACCTAGCTACATAGCTAACCAGCTGGTTAGCAAGCTGACTTAACTAGGTAACTTAACTATCTAGCCAGCTAACTAGCCAGCTGACTTAACCAGCTAGCCACCTAGATAACCAGCCGGGAAGTCAGATGAATTAACTAACTGACAAATAACTAGCCAGCTGGCTAGTCAGCTGAGTTAACTAGCTTGTTACCTAGCTATCCAGCTAGCTAGCCAGCTCACCTAACTAGTTGATTTAACCATCCAGCCACCTGGCACAACTAGTAGACTAAACTAGTTACCCTGCCGAGTACCCAGCTAACTTAACTAGCTCTCTACCTAGCTAGCTAGCAGGCTAGTCAGCACAC
>NW_007022302.1:0-482 GCF_000164805.1 Carlito syrichta
ATCTCTTTTACATATTTAACAGAAGCATATAGAATGTTTTTAATCTGTAAATTCAAAAGGTCTGAAGTAGTTAAAAATCATTTTTGAAATTATTTCTTTATGAGAAGTTTACTTTTTAAGCTACAAATTTAATAGAAACAGTTATATTCAGATTTTCTATTTTTTACTTAGTGGGTCTTATTTGTGCCAATCGAGGTATTTGATCATATCATCTAAGCTACTGAATTTTTAAAATATACAGTTGTTTACACATATTTTTCTTTAATACATGTAAGATCAATAATACATCTTCTTTTTCATTCCCTATATTTTGACTTATATTGATTAGTAATGTTTCTGATCAATTTGGCTGGGAGTTTATCAATTTTACTGCTCTATTAAAATAACCACCTTTGGTTTATTGATTTTCTTCTATCTTTATATCCTTCCTTCTGCCTATATTCATCATTATTTATTTATTTTTCTTTTTTTTAATTTTGGTA
>NW_007022303.1:0-633 GCF_000164805.1 Carlito syrichta
AGTAGCTGACTTAACTAGATAGTCCTCTGGCTAGCCAGCTGGCTTAACTTGCTAGTCACCTAGCTAGCCAGCCAGCTAAAGAGCTCATTAACTCACTGACTTACCTAACAAACCAGCCCTCTAGACAGCTGACTTTATTATCTAGTTGTGTACCTAGCCAGGTGGCTAGCAGGCTGACTTAACTAGCTGATGTAACCAGCTAGCCAGCTGGCTCAACTAGGTGACTTAACTCATTAGCCATCTGGCTGACCAGCTGATTTAACTAGCTGATATCACTAGCTAGCCAGGTGGCTAGCCAGCTGAGTTAACTAGTTAGCTACATATGTATCCTGCATTCTTGACAGCTGAGTTACCTATCTAGCCACCTAGCTATCCAGCTAGCTTGCAAACTGACTTAACTAGGTGACCTAACTAGCTATCTAGCTGGCTAGCCAGCTGATTTAAATAGTTTGCTATCCAGCTAGGCAGCTGACTTAACTAGCTGACTTAACTAGCTAGCTACCTAACTAGCTTGCTGACTTTACAAGGTGAATAACTAGCTAGATACCTAGATAGCTATATAGCTAGCTAACTACTTATCTAGCTGACTTAACTAGCCAGCTAGCTGACATAACTAGCTGACTTAATTAGCTA
>NW_007022304.1:0-472 GCF_000164805.1 Carlito syrichta
AAAAAAAAAAAAAAAAAAACCAACAATAAAACAACAGAAACTAAGCAAGTACAAAAAAGTAATCAAAAACAGAAGAAAGAGATAAGAGGAAAAGAAAAGAAATAAAACATAAAACTAAAACAAAAAGACTAACAAACCATAAAAACCAAGTACAACAAACAAACAAAAATAACATCAACAACAACAAAAACTTGCTCTGAGGCCATTCCTGTAACTTCAACCTCCTTTCAGCTTTGCTCACCAGCCCCTCCTCTCTGCTGTCAGTGCAAGCTGATAGGGCTGCTGTCAGCATGGATCAGATGCCTCAGGGACTATTGTGGTAGGAGGTTGGATCAGGTCTGGACTCACCCAGCCCACTGCTGTCAAGTCTCCCACTCAGATCTGACCTATATGTGCTTGTTCCAGTGTGGGTGAGGGGAGTCTGTCTCTCCAAGTTTGATGAGATTACCTCTAGGTCCCAGGTTGGATGTTG
>NW_007022305.1:0-470 GCF_000164805.1 Carlito syrichta
TATATTCGTCCTCCACTCATTTAATACTTGAATTCCTTATGGACTCCACTGTGACTCCATGGGAAAATACGTTCAGAGGTTAGACGACTAACCCAGGGCTCAGGATGAAGGTGGGCGCGTTGGGAGGCCTCTCCAGTCTGAAGTTAGTGCTTTACCCCCAGGGCTTGATCCACTCCTAGACCCCTCAGTTCTGTAGTCATGCTTTAACCTGCCTTTCTGGGCATGCCACCATGCTGTCTCTACCCTCTCTCCTACCTCTGCCTTCCACACAGGCCCTGTCCCCCTCCAGAGCCAAAATGTTTGCTCTTCAGCCCTGCTTTCCCTTGCAACTGCCTGTCCTCCCTGGAGAGGCCCTTCCTTTGCCTTCTGGGCCTTCGACTGTCAAAATCCACCTACTATTTGAAGGCCCATCTCAGAGGTCAGATCCTCCCTGGAGTCCCCGGCCACGCGTGACTTCCTTTGCCTCAGAA
>NW_007022306.1:0-469 GCF_000164805.1 Carlito syrichta
AATAACAAAAGAGGGCTAGTCACTGGGGCACCAACTTTGGAGGAGGACTAGTCACTGGGAAAACCATTACAGATGAGAACCAGTCGCTGGAGTATCCATCACTTGGGAGAGACAGTCATTAGGGATCCCATCACAGAGGAGAGCAGTCAATGAGACACACATCACTGATCAGGCCTAGTCAATGTGACACTCAACACAATGTAGGATGAGTCACAATGGCATGCATAACACAGGAATGCTAGTCACTGGGACATTCATCACAGAAGATGGTTTGTCTCTGTGGCACCTATCACAAGGTGGGAAAGTCACCGGGGCACCAGTCATGGAGAAAGGCCCGTCATTAGAAATCCTATTACAAAGGAGGGCCTAGTACTCAGCACCCATTAAAAGGGATGGTTAGTAATGGTGTCTTACCTCACAAAGAAGGGCTAGACATTGTGGCACTAATTATTGAGGAGGTGCTGTGTGA
>NW_007022307.1:0-744 GCF_000164805.1 Carlito syrichta
CCAAATCAGCTAGTTACTTAGCTATTTAGTTACTTAGCTAACTAGTCGGCTAGAAACTCAGCTAGCTGGTCATGTAACTAGTGGGATAACTCGCTCTCCATCAGGTCAGCAAACTAGTCGGCTCCCTTGCCTGCCAACTCATTAGCAAACTAGTCAGCTTTTTCACCAGCCAACAGGTCAACTAACTTGTCAGCTCTCTCACAGGCCAACAGGTTAGCTAGCTAGTAGGCTTGCTCTCCAGAACACTAGTTAAGTCAGCTCAACAGTCGACTTGATCACCAGCTGACTAGTTAAGGCAGTTTGCCTGTCGTCTCAATCGTTGGTCGACTAATTAAGTCGGATCATTGGTCAGCTTACTGGCCTGCTGACTAGTTAAGTCCTCTGACCAGTCGACTCACTTGCCAGTCGACTAAAGTCAGCTGACCAGTCAGTTCACTCGCCAGCCGAATAGTTAAGTCAGCTGAACATTTGGCTCACTTGTCGCCTGACTAGTTGTCAGCTTACCTGTCGGATCACTCACTGCACAATTAGTTAAAGCAGCTCACCTGTCGGCTCACTCGCTGGCCAACTAATTAAGTCAGCTAACTGGTCTGCCACCTAGCTCCAACTAGTTAAATCAACTAACCAATCAGCTGAATAGTTGGCTAACTTGTCAGCCAACAAGTTAGCTCCTCTAAATAGTCACCAACAATTTAGGCCATCTAACTAATCGGCCTACAAATTGGCCAACTAGTTAGGTCAGCA
>NW_007022308.1:0-991 GCF_000164805.1 Carlito syrichta
GAATGCCTCTCTCCCCCTTGCAAAAAGAGCCTGGGAGACCTTTATCCTCTGAGGACACCGCTACTTGTTTGCCTAAATGAAGAAGGGGCATGTCTGTAGTAATACTCCCATTTTGGATGAGCCTCGTTCAGAAGACAATCACAATGAAGTGTCTGTTTATACAAGTGCCATTAGGCAGGCTTACTGTCACAGTCAGAAGTTAGCTAGCTAACCAGGTGCACTGCACATGGAGATGAGGATTTTGAATTTTAAAAAGTGCAAAGAAGCTAACTGCTGGTATGAAGATTGGGATTCTACCATTTTAGTCCCCTAAAGGGACACTATCTGCACTTATGGCAGTATACTGAGCCACTATTCCCATTGTTGCTGCTGAATAACAAGTTCATTTTGTATGCCATGAATACAGATTTTTATGGCATCCAACAGGCTATAAAAATTGGGGCCTGTTGTTGTTTTTAATTTGCCTTTCATGTAGGATTGGCAGTTTAAGTCTACTGCCAAAATTAATTTACTGACAGTGTCATTCATGAACCATATTCACCTAGAAAATATTAGTATGAATGCACACATATCAGAAGAATACATGATGAAAAAATTTCTAATTATTTATGTTAACTATCCAATGAGACAAAGAAAGCAAACATGCTGTCTCACCACAGTAAGTTAATAATTTTAATAATTATTTTTCTAATGATCTGATAATGATTTTTCTAATCTTACACATTTTAAGCCTTTTATTTAGGTCTGACAGTTTTATGTATACACAAGTGTCTCTTAAGTGAAGGGGTGTAGCGAAGGTTAACTGATAAACAGAAATGACAAATATATGTACTAGGGCCTCCCACTCAGTTTGTGTAAAAATAGAGGGTAAGGGTATCCGAAAGTACCACTAGGCGATCTGCAAATTCCAGAGCCCTCGCTCTTTCCACCCTTTACATTCACCTTTCCTCTTGTCGGTCATTCAACAACAGCTTATCATTTTTACGTTGTT
>NW_007022309.1:0-462 GCF_000164805.1 Carlito syrichta
GTAACATTGTGTCTTAGGGCCATTCACAGATGCAAGGCTATGTGGCCAGTGATGAGGTTCCTCCTCTGAATCCAAAAGTGATAGAAGAAGTTATAGTTTTTATGCACTTAGGAATGTGTTAAAAATATTAGCATGGTATTGGCATAGAAATAGACACATGAACCAATGTAACAGAATAGAAAATCCCTTTAAAAATTCCACACATTTACAGCCAACTGATTTTCCACAAAGATGTTAAGAACATACATTAAAGAAAGGAAAGTCTCTTTAATGAAATGGTGCTGAGCAAACTGGATAGTCATATACAGAAGAAGGAAAATAGGATCGTATCCCACTCCATATACGAAAACAGATAGAAATGCATTAAATATTTAAATGAAATTAAATTCATGAAATTACTGAAATAAAACATAGGGCAAGTGCTTCAGGAAATTGGTATAGCCAAAGAATTTTTGAGTAAGA
>NW_007022310.1:0-459 GCF_000164805.1 Carlito syrichta
TAACTAGCTGACTTAACTGCCTGAATTAAATATGTAGCTAACTATTTAACTAGCTGAATAGCTAGCTGACTTAAGTAATTAGCTAACAAGGTAGGTAGAAGACTAAAGTAGCTGATTTAAATAGCTAGCTAATTAGTGAGCTAGCTTAGCTAGCTTTCTTAGCTTGCCAGCTGTTTAGCCAGCAGACTTAGTTCACTGACTTAACTAGTTGGCTAACGAGATAGTTAGCTGATTTAACGAGTTGGTTAATGAATTAGCTAACTGTTTTATCTAGTTGGTAAATGAGAAAATTAGTTGACTTAGCTAATTGGTTAACTAGTTAACTAGGTGACATAAAATGTTGGCTGAGTAGTCAGCCGACATGCTAGCTGGTTTAACACATTGGCTGACTACTCGGCCGACTTGTTAGCTGGCTTATCAAGTTGACTGATTAGTCGGATGACTAGTTTGCTTGGTCAA
>NW_007022311.1:0-613 GCF_000164805.1 Carlito syrichta
AAGTGGGGCGTCAGTGTGAGGCTCTGACTGAAAAACAAAGGGAAAGAAAAGAAGAGCATCCATTTATGTATGGAGCTGGGATCATGGAGACAGAGATCATTGGGGAAGGAGGCCTCAGTCTTTGTGCGTAGAGTTCCCAAAATATGGTGGATCGGCAGATAATTGGGCTGTGGCTTTGAGAGGCTGAGTCCAGGGAACGCTAGAGCCCAGGATATAGACTATCCTGGGACATGTAGTAAGATCTCATTGTTCCCCAGACAGCAAACATTCGAGTCACATGTGGTGGCTCCCGTGATCCCAGTTACATGGGATGTGATGACCTCCATTCCCCAACGTGTCTTTGCATCGCCCTTGCTGACAGCACATGCGATTCCAGGCTGGACACCTTGGCTCACGGTCATCAGTTCCATGCCCTGAGAGTCCAAGGTGGGTGGTTCCCTGAGCCCTGGAGTCAGAGACCAGCATGGGAGACATGACCACATCTTGTCTTGGGAAGAGGTCCCCAAAATCAAGTCAAGCGTGGTGGCCCCTTGAGTTTTGACTACTCATTGGTTGTGGTGGGAGGACCTCCTGAGCCCCACAGGTTGAGGCCTCAGGAGCCACGATCATGCCA
>NW_007022312.1:0-1011 GCF_000164805.1 Carlito syrichta
ACAAAGGAAAGAGGCAAAACAATGATAATTAGAGCTCAGACATGGGTTGAAACTGATGGGATGGCGGGCACAGTGGCTCAAGTTTATAATCCCAGCACTTTGGAGGGCCGAGGTGAGAGGATTGCTTGAGCCCACAAGTTTGAGACCAGCTTGGGTAACATGGCGAGACCTCGTCTCTACAATAAATAAAAAAAGTAGCTGGACGTGGTGGTGCACACCTGTAGTTCCAACTACTTGGAAGGCTGAAGCAGGAGGACCGCCTGAGTCCAGCAGGTTGAGGCTGTGGTGGCCGTGAGCGTGCCACTGCACTCCAGCTTGGGCAACAGAGTGAGACTCTGACTCAAAAAAAAAAAAAAAGAAATGGAATAGGAGTCAGGCGTAGAGAAAGAAATGGCAGAAAGTAATTTGTGAGATGGCACAAGTTATTCAAAGGCTACAGAATCTGAACACTAAAGGAAGTGGGGCTTTAGGGGAATAGCGCGTGTCAGAGGACTTATTAGACTCCGCTGTGGTCCTGATATGATGACCTTTGGAAGCGTCAATAGCAGCTTCAGGTTTAGAAACTATTCTGGGTGATCATGCCCCTAAGATACATTTCAGGGAAGAGGATCTTAGAAGCAAGGGTAATAGACCTGAAGAGTGAACGTGCCACTGCACTCCAGCCTGGGCAATGGGAGTGAGACTCCAACTCAAAAAAAAAAATGTGGTTGCTTGTGCATACATGGAAAAGAAAACTATGTCACTCAGTAGAAATTAGGGTCAATTAAACATTGGGCTTCCAGGCCAAAAACACCAGGGAAATAGAAGTGAAAGTATTCAAAACATGGAAAGGATACCAATAAAAAGAAGGAAGACTTAGGTTTGTTCTAGACATTGGAAATATTACCACTGAAAACGGCTCATGTCTCTTTGAAACTAATTGGGCACTATTCCCATTCTTGAATTAACCTCTGGCAAGAGTGAGTGAATTACTCTTAGGCCAATCACACTGGCTCTTATGGCTGCAAATGG
>NW_007022313.1:0-453 GCF_000164805.1 Carlito syrichta
GTAGCTAGCTAGATAAGTAAGCTTGCTAGTCAGCTGGCTAGCTGGTTAAGTAATCTAGTTGTCAACTGGCTAGCCAACTCTCTAGGTAGGTTACTAGCTAGTTAAGACAGCTGAATATCCACCTAACTAACTACTGATGTCAGTTAGTTAAGTCAGCTGGCTAGCCAGCTTGCTAGCTAGTTTAGTCAGCTAGTTGAGTCAACTGGTTAGCCAACTGACTAGCTGGTTAAGTCTGCTAGTTAAGTCAAGGTGCTAGACAAAGTGCTGGCTAGGTCACTAACTAGCAATGTCAGCTGGCTAGCCAGCTGGCTAGCTGGTTATATCAGCTAGTTAAGTCATCTGGCTACCCAGCCTGCTAGCTAGGTAGTTTGGTAATTAAGTCAGCTGGATAGTGAACTCACCTGCTAAGTCAGCTAGATAATTCAGCTGGCTAACTAGGTAGCCTGCAAGTTA
>NW_007022314.1:0-621 GCF_000164805.1 Carlito syrichta
TTGGCTAACTAGTCAGTTAGAACTCAGCTATCTGATCAGCTAACTAGTGGGCTCACTCACTTTCCATCAGGTCAGCTAAATATTCGGCTCACTTGCCTGCCAACCGGTCAGCAAACTAGTTGGCTCGCTCTCCAGTCAATAGGTCAACTAACTTGTTGACTCGCTCGCACGCCAACAGATCAGTGAATTCGTTGACTTGCTCACCAGTCAACTACTTAAGTCAGCTGACAGATCAGCTCAATCACTAGCTGAATAGTTAAGGTAGTTCGTGCACTGGGTCACTCAGCAGTCGACTAGTTATGTCAGTCCACCAGTAGGCTCACTCACCAGTCGATTACTTGTCTGACAAGTCAGATCACTCGCCAGTCAACTAAATTCACCTAAACAATCAGCTCACTCGCTGGCCAACTAGTTAAGTCGACTGACCAGCCGACTCACCAACTGGCTGACTAGTTAAGTCAGCTGACCAATTGGCTCACTCACAGGCCAACTAGTTAATTTAGCTGACCAATGGGCTCACTAGCTGGTCGACTAGTTAAGTCAGCTAACCTGTCTGCCCATTCACCAAATGACTAGTTAAGTCAGCTAACAGGTCGGCCTACTAGCTGTCCAACTAGTTAA
>NW_007022315.1:0-6676 GCF_000164805.1 Carlito syrichta
TTCACTAGTGCATTCATTATGGAAGAGGACTAGTCAGTGGGTCACCTTTCACAACAGAGGAACAAACAAATAAGCACTAAGCACAGAGAAGGGGTAGTCACTGGCTATTCAACTCTGAGGGGTTATAATCATTGGGAAGTTACTTATAAGAAGTCCAGTCACTGGGACACCCATCCACACATCAAAAACTAATTACTGAGGCATGCATCAAAAAGGAGACACAGTAACAGAGACAAAAATTGGAAAGGAGTGCCAGTCACTGAGGCACCAATTACAAAAAAGGGCTAGTCCCTGAGGGCACGCATCACTGAGGAGAAATAGTTACAGGGGGAGATCCAGTAACTGAGTCACAAACCAAAAGGAGGACCAAATATGGGCCAACCCAAGATGAGGGTGATTCACTGCTCATGCTTTAGAAGAAGAACCTGTAACTGAGGCATTGATCACAGAGGAGTGCCACTCAATGAGGCATCCATGCAAGAGAAGGGTCAATCAGTGAGGCACCCATCCCCAAGGAGCGCCAGTCACTGAGTCACTCAATAGAAGGAGGGTGAACCATTGAGGCACTGATCAGAGTCATGCACAAATCAACAAATGAGCACTGAACACAGAGAAGGGAAAGTCACTAACTACTCAACTCTGAGGGTTAAAATCATTTGGCAGCCATTTAGAAGAGAACTAATCACTGGAACACCACCCAAAAATACCTAGTAACTGACTAGTTTACTAAAAGGAGTCCTAGTCACTGGGACACCCATCAAAGTAGAGGATCAATCACTGCTGCGTCCATTATTGAGGAGGTCCAGACATCTGGGCAACTATCACACAGGATGGCCAGTCACTAGAGCACTCATTACTGAGAACGACCTGTCACAGTGGCACCCATCACAAACGAGTGTAATAATTTTGACACCCATTATAGAGGAGGTTCAATACTAGGAATTGCATCACAGAAGAGTCTTATTCAGTGGAGTACCAATCACAGAGGAGGGCCAGTCAATTGGGCACAAATCAGAGAGAAAGTGCTGATACTAGAGTCCCCATTATGGGGGATAGTAAGTGACTGGGACACCCATCACAGAGGAGGGGTAGTCACTTGGGAAAACATCATAGAGGAGTCCAAGTCACTGAGGCACGTATCACAGAGTAGGGCCTGTCAAGAAGAACCCATCACAGAGTCAGCCTTAGTCATTGTGGCCCCCATTAGAAAGAGAGCCTACCATAGAGTACAGATCACATATATTGGCCAGTCACTGAGATACCAATCACAGATGATGGCCAGTCACTTGGAACCTAATGACAGAGAAGATTCAATGACTGGAGTACCAACCACAGAGGAAGAGCAGTCAGTGAGGCACCAAACAAAAAGGAGGGAGAGTCACTGAGGTACCCATCAGAGTAGATGCCCTGCCACAGGGTCACCCTTCACAAATAAGGACAAGTCACTGTGCACCCACTACATAGGTGGTGCAGTCGCTGGAACAGCTTTATAGAGGAAGCCACTTACATGGGCAGTCACCACTGAGGAGGGCAAGTGATGGAGGCAACACTCACAGATGAGTGCTAGAAACTGGAACACACATCAAGGTGAAAGGAAGGTCATTGTGGTATCCATAACTGAGGAAGTTAATTCATGTGGCTCCCATTCCATAGGAGAGCCAGTAACAGGAGCACCCATCACAATGTAGTCTCTGGGACATGCATTATAAAGGAGAGTCATTAACTGAGTAAATTTTGCTAAAAGAAATCTAGTGTTTAGGGCATCCATTATGGAAGAGGACCCTTTATTGAAGCACTAATCACAAAGGGGTCCAGTAACAGGGTCACCAATCCTGGAGAAGAGATAGTCACCGTGTAACCCATCACAGACGAGTTTCAGATATGGGGCATCCATTATAGATGAGAGCCAGTCACTGGGACAACTATCACAGAAGGAGACTGCATACTGTGGCACCAATTACAGAGATGAGTCAGTCACTGAAATAAACATAACAGAGGAGAATCAGAAACTGAAGCACCCATCAAACAGGAGGGTCAAACATCACAGAGGGTGAGAAGTTACTGGGGCACCATAACTAAGACAGTCAGGCATTGAAACACCTGTCACACAGGAGGGCTAGTCACTGAAGCATCCAACCTAGAGAAAGGAAAGTCACTGAATAACCATCTAAGAGATGGGCAACGCACTTGGTAAACCATTTGTGGAAGGCACAGTCCCTTAGGTGCTGATCACAAAGGAGGCCCAGTCATTAAGGCGGCCATCAAATTTGAAACCTAGTCACACTTGCAACCATCACAGAGGAGATACAGTCACTAAGACACCTGTCCCAGAGTAAAGCCAGTCTTTTAGACACCATACCAGCAAAGAACAAGTCAATGACACATCCATTTGGAGGAGAGCAAGTCACTGAGGCACCAATCACAGAGGAGGACCAGTCACAGAGACACCCATCACAGAGGAGGGCCAGTCACTGGCATATACATCACAGAGAGACAGTCACTTGAGTTCCCATGATTGAACAGGGTTATAAACTTGGGGATCTATTATGGAGGAAAGCCACTCACTGGGGCTTTGATAACAAAGGATGGCCAAACACTGGGGTTCCGATCACAGAAGATGGTCAGTAACTGATGTACCCACCACATGGAAATTCCTGTCATGTGGCACCCATTATAAAGGAGGGAAAGTCACTGGGGCACCCACTATAATAGAAGACTTGTCACTGGGGAATCCATCACAAATGGATGCTGGTTACTGAGGCACCCATCACAGAGAAGGATCAGTCATGGGGCACCATCAGAGGAGAGCCAGTTATTGAGGACCCCATCAGATAGGAGGGCCAGTAATTGGGGCATCCATCCAAGAAAAGGTCCTTTCACTGAGGCACCCATCCTTGAGGTAGGCCAGGAACTAAGTCATCTATCCCAGAGGAGGGACATGCAGTGTCACAACCATTAGGAGTAGTGTCACAACCATTAGTATCACAATCACTGAGGCACCAATCAAAGAGGAGGGACAGTTATTGAGGCATCCAGCAAAGAGTAGGGCCAGAAACTGAGGCAGTCACCACAGAGGAGGGCCAGTACTTGGGGCACCCATCCCAGAGGAGAGTGCCTAGTTACTGGGATCCCCATAAGAAGAAGGGCAGTCACTGGAACACTGATCATATATCAGGCCCAGTCCCTGGGCATCTATCACAGATGAGGTCAAGTCATTGGGGAACCTATCACAGTGGAAGGCAATTCACTCAGGCAACGAATAGGAGGAGGGCCAGTCATAAGAGATTATGTTTATTCCCTGGACACCCATTATAGAAGAGGTCCAGTACCTTGTGAACCCAACACAGTGGAGTGTCAATCCCTTGAACACCCAATTGTTTTAGGGCCAGTCACTGGAGTATCAATCAGAGTGGAAACAAAGTCGCTGGGGCACACATCACAGAGGAGATAGTCACAAGGTCACCCATCACTAAGCCTAGTCAGTTACCAGTGCAGGTATCACAGCGAAGGCCCAGTCTCAGTGCACCCATAACAGAAGACAGGAACTGGGTCACCATCACAGAGGAGTCCTAGCCACTGAGGCACCCATCACAGAAGAAGGCTGGTCTCTGGGTCATTCAAAATAATGGAGGGCCAGTAAATGAGATACTCAATATCAAGAGTAGTCACTGGGACACCCATTAGGGAGGAGGGCTAGTCAATGGAACAACTTTCATAGAGGAATGATAGTCACAGCAGCAACCATTATGGTGGAATACCAGTCACTAGCGATATCACAGAGGATGTCAAGTCTCTGGTGTACCCATAATGAAGAAAACCTAATCACTGGATCACCTGTAACACATGATTGGCAATCGCTGGACCACCTACCACAGATGTGGGCCAGTCATGGGGGCACCACTCACAAAGCAGGGAGAGTCGCTGGGACATCCATCACAAAGTTGGAACAGTTACTGGAGCACTCATTATGAAGTAAAACCAGCATTTGGGATAACTTACAAAGAGGGCTATTCACTGTGACAACCATTGTGGTGAGTGCCAGTAAATGAGGCACCAACACAGCAAAGTCCTAGTTACTGGAGCTCCAATAATGGAGAAGGCTGTTTCACTGGGAACCTATAACAAATGAGGGGTAATCTTGGATCATCCACCACCAAGGTGAGCTAGTAAGTGGGGCACCACTTACAGAGAAAGCCTATTCATTGGGACATCCATCACAGAGATTGGCTAGTCACTGAGGCACACATCACACGGGAGGGTCAATCACTGAGACACCAATTAGAAGGAAGGACAGTCACTGCAACATCCGTCACAGAGAGGGACTCAACTCTGAGGTACACATCACAGAGGAGATCCAGTCACTGGGGCCATCATTTAGAGGAGGGTCAGTTCCTGGGGCACCAATCACAGAGGAGGGCCAATCACTGGAGGACCCATTATGAGGAGGGCCAGTCACTGAGGCACAAATCACAGAGTAAGTTCAGTCTCAGAGGCATGCTTTCCGGGGGAGGGCCAGTCATTGGAGTCTCAATTAGATGTCCAGTCACAGGAGCACTGATCACAGAGGAGGACCAGTCACTGAGGCATCCAAGAGAAGAGGTCCAATCACTGAGCCACCCATTATATATTACAGTCAGTCACTGGAACAAGAATCACAGAGGAGAGTGAATCACTTGAGAACCCATGAGAGAATAGGACTATTCACTAGTGCATTCACTATGGAAGGAGATCAGTCATTGTGTCACCTTTCACAAAGGAGGGACAGTCACATAAGCACTGAACACAGAAAGGGCCCAGTCACTAAGGACGCATCATTGAGGAGTTAAAATTATGGAGTAATCGTTATAGATTAGGTCAAAACACTGGGGCACCCATCAAAGAAGAGAGACCGTCACTGAGACAAACATCAGAGAGGTGAACAAGTCACTGGGGACTCATTACAGGATAAAGCAAGTCACTGGTGGCAACCGTCAACTAGAAGAGTTAGTCACTGGGGCACCATCACAGAGGAGAACCAGTTTAAGAAGCATACATCCCGGAGGAGAGCCAATGAGGCACCAATCCAAGAGGGGAGTTATTCACTAGTCATGCATGAGCATGAGGACCCAACAATGGAGCATGGATAACAGAGGAGAGTCAGTCAGTAAGGCACCTATGCCAGAGGAGGGCCAATCATATAGGCATGCATCACAAAGGAGTGTCAGTCACTGGGGGACTCATTAGAAGTAAGGCAGATCATTGAGGCACTGATGAGAAAAGAGGTGCAGTTGCGGAAGTACGCATCACAGAAATGTATTCACTGTGGCACCCATCACAGAGGTGGATGAGTTACTGGGGCACAGAATGTCACTGACCACCCATCAGTGTATTGTCACTGGGTCACCCATCCCAGAAGAGAGATAGTCACAGAGGCACTCATGAGAGTTGGGCACTCATCCAACAGAATAGCCAGTTACAGGGGCACCGATTAGGAGGAGGGCAACTCACTGGTGCACAAATCACCAAGGGTGGCAAATGGCTGGGAAAAAATCAACAAGACAGGATAGTCACTGAGGCACCCAACTCAGAGGAGGGCCAGTCACTGAGGTACCCATCACAGAGGAAGGCCAATTACTATGGCACACATTGGGAGCAAGGACAGTACTGAGGCAATGATCACAACAGGGTCAAACACTGGGGCACCCATGACAGATGAGACCCATCTCTGCCCCAATGACTGGCCCTCTCTTTAACTGAATCTTCTCCATGATTGGTGTTCCAGTCTGTGACGCCCACCCATCACATCCTCTGTGATGGGTGACAGAGTGACTAGACATGTGCTGTAATGGATATCACATTAAATGGCCTCATCTGTAATGGTCCCAGTGACTAGTTCTCCTCCATAAGTAATGCCACAGTGACCAGCCCACTTCTGTGATTAGTGACCAGTGACTCCATTATGGATGACCAAGTGACTCTTCCTCCTCTGTGATTGATGCCCAATGATTGACACACCTCCATAATTGTTGCCCCAGTGACTAGTCCTCTGCTTGATGGGCGAACCAATTACTACGCCTCTGTCATAATTGATGACACAGTGACGGATCCTCCTTTGTGATGGGTTTCCCAGTGAGTGAACTTCCTCCATTATGTGTTGCTCAATGACTGGGCCTCCCATTTGATTGGTGCCCCAGTGGTAGGACCCCTTCCATATTGGTACCTAAATGACTGACCCTCTTCCATTACGGGTGCCACAGTGACTGTACCCCATTTCTAACTGGTTCTACGTGACAGGTGCTCCTTCATAATGGTTGCCCCAATGACTAGTGCTCCTCTGTGATTTGTGTCACACTTACTGAGTTTCCAAATAATGGGTGCCACAGTGACAGGCCCGATTTTGTGATAGGTGTACCAGTGACTAGGCCTCCTCCATAATATATGCCCCAGTGACAGTTCATCCCCTGTGAATGGAGCATCTTGACTGGCCTTCAAATATAATGGGTGCCCTAGTTACTAACCCTCATCTATGATGGGTGTCACAGTGACAGAAACTCCTCCATGAAAATGCTTCTGTGACTAGGCCTTCTCTGTGGTTAGTGCCACAATGACTGGCCATTCTCTGAGATGGCCAACACAGTTACTCTCCCGCTTCTATTATGGGTGTCATAATAACTTGGTATTCTCCAAAATGGGTACC
>NW_007022316.1:0-447 GCF_000164805.1 Carlito syrichta
GATGATTAGTGAGGCTGAGCACTTTTTCATGTGTCTGTTGGCTGCTTGTATGTCTTCTTTCAAAAAGTGCCTATTCATGTCTTTTGCTCACTTTTTAATGGGGCTGTTTGTTTTGGTGAATTTTAGTTCTTGTATGCTAAGTCTTTGCCAGATATCAGTTGGCAAATATTTTTTTCCTATTCTGTGGGGTGTCTCCTCTCTCTTGATGGTTTATTTTAGTTTGCAGGAACTTTTCAGTTTGCTAAAGTCCGACTTGTTTATCTTATCTGTTATGGTATGGGTTTTTGGGGGTTTGATCAGGAATGAGTTGCTTATTCCAATTTCCATAAGGGTGTCTTCTGCATTTTCTTTGAAAATTTAAGGTTTTAGGGCAACTCCTTCAGCTCCCCTCCCACTGTGGGAGTTTTTTCTGTCCTTTCAATAAATCCTGGTTCTAAAAAAAAAAAA
>NW_007022317.1:0-744 GCF_000164805.1 Carlito syrichta
CGGACACTCACGTGTCGGGGGGAAGGACTGAGGGCAGGAGATTTGCTTGAGAATGGATTTCTTCCTTTCTTTCTTTTCTTTTCTCACCAGGTTTTCCAGGCTGCTCTCAAACCGCCCAACTCGGGTCATCCTCTCGGCCTAGGCCTCACAAATTGCTGTTATCACAGGCTTTCCTTTTCCTGATCTTGCTGCCTGGTCTTGAACACTGGGCTGGAGGCAATTCTCTTGCCGAGGACTGTCCTCACCCAAGGTCTTCTGGGTTTTGCTTGGGCTTGAAGTGTGGGCTTGCTATGGTGTCCAGCCTGGTCTTGAGCTTCCAGGCTCCAGCCATCTTCCCATCTTGTCCTCCCTGAGTGCCAAGGAGACTGCTACTGTGCCATTCACTCCCCCTGTGGAGAACTCAGCAGGCATCTCCGGCCCCCCTCTGGGTTCCTAGATCACTGGAATGGGATAGACTTTGCAGTGAGGCCCCAAGAGGAGTGTGGAGGCCAGGTGTGGGTGCTCATATCTGTCATCTCAGTGCCCTGGGAGGCTGAGGCAAGAGAATGGCCTGAGCACCCGGGGTCAAGACCAGCCTGGGAACCTTGGTGACATCTCGTCTCTACAGGAAGTCAAAAAACTGAGCCGAGCAAGATGGTGCATGCATTTTGTTCTGGCCACTCAGATGACTGTGGCAATAAGATTGCCAAATCCCAGCTGGTGGAGGCCGCAGTGACCGATAGTGGGCCCCTGTGCTCCGGCCTG
>NW_007022318.1:0-444 GCF_000164805.1 Carlito syrichta
CTGTTTCCTGTCATTTAATAGAAATGATGAGGGTAGTATTCATTTAAAAAATAAGAGCCCCCATTTACATAGCATGTACCATGTTCAAGACACAGTGATCGCTCTTTTTAAACCTGACCTTTAGTCCTTTCACCACACCCAATCATTGTACAGAAGAGAAAGCTGAGGTCCAGTGAGCCTCTGTGATGTGCACTTGAGAATGGCAAGAGTTGAAATTCAAACACCTGTCTGACTTACTTCAAGTCCTCCCTGCCAATCCTCCCAGATTTAGAATGTTGTCTAGGGATCCACTTTGGCTTGTGGCGTGATGGCATTAGGGAGTCAAGTGTGGATCCCATCTAAGCCACTAGAGTAGTAATTTGGCATTAATGTAAAAGTGACCTCATTGAATGCAGAGGTTGGAGAAACCTGAGATGGTTCAGTTCCCTGAGGGATGACTTCAGA
>NW_007022319.1:0-433 GCF_000164805.1 Carlito syrichta
AAGAGTAAAATATAAATTAATGCTTTAAAATATTCCATCAGCTCCTCTGTGACAAGTAGACTGTATGTATGAAAAGCAGCAAGAAGGAGAGGAAACTATGGAGGAGAGTTGGTAATTACTCAGTCAAGGCAGTAGACTGATGTCAGTAAGAAGATGAGATCTAAAGCAAGGGATATTTGCAAAGTAAAACCAGGATTTAATCTGTACTTGCTTAACTTCAAATCCTGTGAGTCTATAAGCAGACATGGTACATAAGCCTTATTTTCTAACTCCTGAGATTCCACAGAATAACTTAATCACATCACTGCTTCTCCAGCTGAAGAGGGACCTTAGGTATGCTAATCCCATTTCTCGCCAAGCCCTGGAGTTTATGTGTCTTCCCAGGGTCTCAAATCTTTCTGTATTCTTTCTGTAGGAAAACCACTTTTATTCT
>NW_007022320.1:0-567 GCF_000164805.1 Carlito syrichta
ATTAACTAGCTTGCTACATAGCTAGCCAGCTTGCTAGATAGCTGAATTAACCAGGTGACATAACTAGCTAGCCAGCTGGCTAGGCAGCTAACTTAACTAGCAAACTACCTAGCTAGCCACATGGATAGTCAGCTGACTTAACCTGGGACTTGACTAGGTAGCCAACTGGCTAGACAACTGACTTAACTAGCTACCTGCCTAGCTAGGCAGCTGGTTAACCAGCTGACTAGCCAGCTGACTTAACTAGCTGACATAACGAGTTAGCCAGCTGGGTGCCAGATGACTTAACTAGCTAGCTACCTAGTGAGACAGCTGGATAGACAACTGAATTAACTAGCTGACATAACTAGCTAGCCATTGGCTAGCCAGTTGACTTAACTAGCTAGCTACCTATGTAGCCCACTGGCTTGACAGCTGACTTAACTACATAGCTACCTAGCTAATCAGTTGGCTAGTGAGCAGACTTAACTATGTGACTTAAGAAGCTGTCTTATCTAGCTGGCTAACCTAGCTAGCTACCTAGCTAGCCAGCTGACTTAAGTACCTAGCTTCCTAGCTAGCTATCTA
>NW_007022321.1:0-430 GCF_000164805.1 Carlito syrichta
AATGGAATGGTTACTAATGGAATGGAGTGGAAAGGAAGGTAGAGAAATGCAATGGAATAGAATAGAGAGGAATGGAAAGTAGTGGATTGTAATGTAATAGAATGATAAGGAATGGAGAAGAATGGTATGGAATTGATTGGAATGGAGGGGATTGGAATGGAGAAAAATGGAAAGAATGGAATGAAATGCAATGTAATGGAAAGGAATGAAATGGAATGGAGAGGAATGGAATGGAATGCAGAGGAATGGAATGGAAAGTCATGGAATTGAATGGATTGGAAAGAAATGAAATGAAATGGAGGGTGATAGAATGGAATGGAATGGAATAGAGAGGAATGGAAAGAAATGGAATGGAATGGAATGAAGTTTAATTTAGAGCTATGGGTTTCAATGTAGAGGAATGGAATGGAGGTGAATGGATTGGAATGGA
>NW_007022322.1:0-456 GCF_000164805.1 Carlito syrichta
ATCCTGCAGAGACCAGCTTTGGCCGGGGCTGCTCCCTGAGGAAGGGGCAGAAAGAAGCCATCTATGGAGGAAGAGACAATGGTTGGACAATTACCTCACACCCAGGAAACCCATGAATAATCCACCCCTTGCTTAGCATATCATC
This sequence comes from Carlito syrichta, assembly GCF_000164805.1. NCBI lineage: Eukaryota > Metazoa > Chordata > Mammalia > Primates > Tarsiidae > Carlito > Carlito syrichta. The sequence continues at coordinate 146 of NW_007022322.1, forward strand.
AAGAAACAGCAATAAAAATAAGGCGCGCCAGCGATGCACGGGCTGTGGTTCTTCCTACAGGCCAGCCCAGGTCACTCTGCCTGTGGAGTACCTGGCACTCTGTCATCTCAACAAACTTGCTTTCATTTTCCCACTGAAACCCCAGGGACGCACAGGGGCTGCTCTGCCCACGGAGTAGTCTTTTTTCTGTTCCTCTGTTCTTTTAATGTACTTGTTTTTGCTTTTCACTTAAATTCCTTCCGGCACAAAGCCAAGAACCCACTTGGCCTCTCAGGCTGGATCCCAACTTTGGAGTCCCCCATCCTGCGTCA
>NW_007022323.1:0-536 GCF_000164805.1 Carlito syrichta
AAAAAAAAAAAAAAAAAAAAAAGGAAAGAAAGAATAAAATATGCATCCAACAGCTTTTAAAATGTGTGTTGGACCCAACACCGAGAAACTTCAGTGGCATACCACTTTGCATTAGTAACAAAAGTTTAGAACTACAAATTAAATAGAAATCAAGTCATAAGGTGCTTTAGACACCCCTTAGTTTATGTCAGCTCTTTACCAGGAGCAATTCCTATTCCCTCACATAAGGTTCCATGTGGAGATGACTGGAGACAGTCTTGGTTGTCACCACTGGGTAGGGATGTTACAGCTGGTAAATAGAATGAGAGATACTTTTAAACTTCCTATAAATGCATAAAATAGTTCCCACAGCAAGGAATGACTCAGCTCCAAAGGTCCTTAGAGCCAAGGCTGAGAAATCCTGCTTTGTGCCATAATACTTGATAAAACACTACCTTAGTAAACTCAACTCTAGCTTACATTTTTTTCTTCAATCTTGCTTTGTTTCAGCCACAAAACTGGGGATTAAATTATTGGCACTATTTAGTTTCCTCTAA
>NW_007022324.1:0-837 GCF_000164805.1 Carlito syrichta
GCCACATACTAGCCAGCTATCTAGCTAGTTAATTCACCTGACTAGACAGCTAGATAGATTGTTTGCTAGCTAGTTATGTCAGCAAATAGCCAGCTAACTAGTCAGCTAGCTAGTAAACTCAGCTAGCAAATCAACTAGTTACCTAGCTATCTAGTCTGCTAATAACTCAGCTTGCTTGTCAGCTAATTAGTGGGCTCGTTCACTTTCCATCATGTCAGCTAACTAGTCAGCTCCATCCCCTGCCAACCAGTCCGAAAATTAGTTGACTCACTCGCCAGCCAACAGGTCAACTAACTTGTTGGCTTGCTCATAAGCCAACAGAATAGCTATATAGGCACCTTGCTCACCAGCAGACTAGTTAAGTCAGCTAAACAGTTGGCTTGCTCTCCAGATGACTAGTTAAGGCAGCTCACCCATCAGCTCACTCATCGGCCAAATATTTCAGTTGGCTCACTGGTCAGCTCACTCACTGTCTGACTTGTTAAATCTTCTTAACAGTCAGCTCACTCGCCAGCTGACTTAATTCGACTGACCAGTCAGCTCACTCAACGGCCAACTAGTTAAATCAGCTCACCAGTCAGCTAACTTGCAGGTCGACTAGTTAAGTCAGGTGACAGTTGGCTCAATCACCAGTTGATTAGTTAAGTCAGATGACCAGTCGGTTCACTCACCAGCTGACTCCTTAAGTCAGCTCACCTGTTGGCTCACTCACTGGCCGACTAGTTAAGTCAGTTAACCGGTCTACCAACTAGCCTCCCAACTAATTAAGTCAGCTAACAATTTGGCTGACTAGTCGACCAACTTGAAGCTGACAAGTTAGCTCAGCTAACTAGTCAG
>NW_007022325.1:0-1114 GCF_000164805.1 Carlito syrichta
GAAGGAAAATTGGAGGAATTGATTGGTAAGGAACGGAAAGGCATGGAAAGAGGTGGAATGGGATTTAGAGGAATACAATGGAGAGGAATGAAATGGAATAAATGGAACTGAGAAAAATGGAATGGAATGGAATGGGAAGGAAAGGAAAGGAAAGGAAATGAAAGAAAAGAAAAGGAAAGGAATTCATTGGAATGGAATGGAATTGAATGGAATGAAGAGAAATGAAATGGAGAGGAATGTATTGGATTGGAATGAAAAAGAGTGGAATGCAATGGAATGGAATAAAATAGAATGGATTGGAGAGGAATGGGATGGATTGAAGAGGAACGGAATGGAATGCAATGAAGTGGAATGGAATAAAGAATAATAGAATGGAATAAAATGGAATTGAGAGAAATGTAATGGATGAATGGAATGGAGAGGAAAGGAATGGACAGGAATAAGATTGAGTGTAAAGAAATGGAATAGTAGGGAAAGGAATGAAATGGAAAGGAGGAATTGAAGGAATACAATGGAATGCAGGAAAGGAATATAATTTTGAGGAATGGAAAAAAGAGGAATGGAATGGAGTGGAGAAGAAAGGAATGGAGTGGAGAGACAAATTAAATTGAATGGAATGGAGACGAATGGAATGGAGAGAAATGGAATGGAATGATTGGAATAGAGAGGAATAGAATGAAGAGGATTGGAATGAAGAGGAATGAATTGGACTGGATTTGAATGGAGAGGAAAGGAGTGGAAAGGAATAGAATGGAATGTAATGGAGAGGAATGGAATGGAGAGCAATGGAATGGAGTGGTGATGAAAGGAATGGAATGGAATGGAGTGGAATGGAATGGACAGGAATGAAATGGAGAGGAATGGAAAGGAGCAGAATGGAATCTAGATGAATGGAGAGGAATGGAATGGAATGGAATGGATTTGAGAATAATGGAATTTAAAGGAATGGACTGGAAGATAGAAATGGAATGGACACAAATGGAATGGAGAGAAATGGAATGGGCTGTATTGGATTGGAATGAAATGGAGTGGAGTGGAATGGAATGAAGAGGATTGTAATGGAGAAGGATCAAATGCAGTAAAATGGAATGGAATGGAATAGAATTGAATAGAA